>NW_026109114.1:0-91511 GCF_024516045.1 Bombus affinis
ACGATATATGTTATATCGATATAGTATATAACGTTATACGTTATATCGATATAGTATATAACGCTATACGTTATATCGTTATAGTATATAACGTTATACGTTATATCGTAATAGTATATAACGTTATACGTTATATCGTAATAGTATATAACGATATATGTTATATCGATATAGTATATAACGTTATACGTTATATCGATATAGTATATAACGCTATACGTTATATCGTTATAGTATATAACGTTATACGCTATATCGATATAGTATATAACGCTATACGTTATATCGTAATACTACATAACGTTATAAGCTATATCGTTATACCATATAACGTTATACGATATATAGTAATAGTATATAACGTTATACGTTATATGGTAATAGTATATAACGTTATACGTTATATCGTAATTGTATATAACGTTATACGTTATATCGTAATAGTAAATAACGTTATATGTTATATCGATATAGTATATAACGTTATACGTTATATCGTAATAGTATATAACGTTACATGTTATATCGTTATAGTATATAACGTTATACGTTATATCGTAATTGTATATAACGTTATACGTTATATCGAAATTGTATATAACGTTATATGTTATATCGATATAGTATATAACGTTATACGTTATATCGTAATAGTATATAACGTTACATGTTATATCGATATAGTATATAACGTTATACGTTATATCGATATAGTATATAACGTTATACGTTATATCGTTATAGTATATAACGTTTTACGTTATATCGATATAGTATATAACGTTATACGTTATATCGATATAGTATATAACGTTATACGTTATATCGATATAGTATATAACGTTATACGTTATATCGTTATAGTATATAACGTTATACGCTATATCGTTATACTATATAACGTTATACGATATATAGTAATAGTATATAACGTTATACGTTATATCGTAATAGTATATAACGTTTTACGTTACATCGTAATATTATATAACGTTATACGTTATATCATTATACTATATAACGATATACGCTATATCGTTATACTATATAACGTTATAAGTTATATCGATATAGTATATGACGTTATACGTTATATCGTCATACTACATAACGTTATACGTTATATCGTAATACTACATAACGTTATACGTTATATCGTCATAGTATATAACGTTATACGCTATATCGTTATACTATATAACGATATACGATATATAGTAATAGTATATAACGTTATACGTTATATCGTAATAGTATATAACGTTATACGTTATATCGTAATAGTATATAACGTTATACGTTATATCGTAATAGTATATAACGTTTTACGTTATATCGATATAGTATATAACGTTATACGTTATATCGATATAGTATATAACGTTATACGTTATATCGTCATACTACATAACGTTATACGTTATATCGTAATACTACATAACGTTATACGTTATATCGAAATTGTATATAACGTTATATGTTATATCGATATAGTATATAACGTTATACGTTATATCGTAATAGTATATAACGTTACATGTTATATCGATATAGTATATAACGTTATACGTTATATCGATATAGTATATAACGTTATACGTTATATCGTTATAGTATATAACGTTTTACGTTATATCGATATAGTATATAACGTTATACGTTATATCGATATAGTATATAACGTTATACGTTATATCGATATAGTATATAACGTTATACGTTATATCGTTATAGTATATAACGTTATACGCTATATCGTTATACTATATAACGTTATACGATATATAGTAATAGTATATAACGTTATACGTTATATCGTAATAGTATATAACGTTTTACGTTACATCGTAATATTATATAACGTTATACGTTATATCGTTATACTATATAACGATATACGCTATATCGTTATACTATATAACGTTATAAGTTATATCGATATAGTATATGACGTTATACGTTATATCGTCATACTACATAACGTTATACGTTATATCGTAATACTACATAACGTTATACGTTATATCGTCATAGTATATAACGTTATACGCTATATCGTTACTATATAACGATATACGATATATAGTAATAGTATATAACGGTATACGTTATATCGTTATAGTATATAACGTTATACGGTATATCGTAATAGTATATAACGTTATACGTTATATCGTAATAGTATATAACGTTATACGTTATATCGATATAGTATATAACGTTATACGTTATATCGTTATAGTATATAACGTCATACGCTATATCGTTATACTATATAACGTTATACGATATATAGTAATAGTATATAACGTTATACGTTATATCGTAATAGTATATAACGTTATACGTTATATCGTAATAGTATATAACGTTATACGTTATATCGTTATAGTATATAACGTTATACGTTATATCGTTATAGTATATAACGTTATACGTTATATCGTTATAGTATATAACGTTATACGTTATATCGTTATATTATATAACCTTATACGTTGTATCTATATAGTATATAACGCTATACGTTATATCGTAACACTACATAACGTTATACGCTATATCGTTATACTATATAACGTTATACGATATATAGTAATAGTATATAACGTTATACGTTATATCGTAATAGTATATAACGTTTTACGATATATGGTAATAGTATATAACGTTATACGTTATATCGTAATTGTATATAACGTTATACGTTATATCGAAATTGTATATAACGTTATATGTTATATCGATATAGTATATAACGTTATACGTTATATCGTAATAGTATATAACGTTACATGTTATATCGATATAGTATATAACGTTATACGTTATATCGATATAGTATATAACGTTATATTATATCGTTATATTATATAACGTTTTACGTTATATCGATATAGTATATAACTTTATACGTTATATCGATATAGTATATAACGTTATACGTTATATCGATATAGTATATAACGTTATACGTTATATCGTTATAGTATATAACGTTATACGCTATATCGTTATACTATATAACGTTATACGATATATAGTAATAGTATATAACGTTATACGTTATATCGTAATAGTATATAACGTTTTACGTTATATCGTAATAGTATATAACGTTATACGTTATATCGTTATACTATATAACGATATACGCTATATCGTTATACTATATAACGTTATAAGTTATATCGATATAGTATATGACGTTATACGTTATATCGTCATACTACATAACGTTATACGTTATATCGTAATACTACATAACGTTATACGTTTTATCGTCATAGTATATAACGTTATACGCTATATCGTTATACTATATAACGATATACGATATATAGTAATAGTATATAACGTTATACGTTATATCGTAATAGTATATAACGTTATACGGTATATCGTAATAGTATATAACGTTATACGTTATATCGTAATAGTATATAACGTTATACGTTATATCGATATAGTATATAACGTTATACGTTATATCGATATAGTATATAACGTTATACGTTATATCGTCATACTACATAACGTTATACGTTATATCGTAATACTACATAACGTTATACGTTATATCGTCATAGTATATAACGTTATACGCTATATCGTTATACTATATAACGATATACGATATATAGTAATAGTATATAACGTTATACGTTATATCGTAATAGTATATAACGTTATACGTTATATCGTAATAGTATATAACGTTATACGTTATATCGTAATAGTATATAACGTTATACGTTATATCGATATAGTATATAACGTTATACGTTATATCGATATAGTATATAACGTTATACGTTATATCGTTATAGTATATAACGTCATACGCTATATCGTTATACTATATAACGTTATACGATATATAGTAATAGTATATAACGTTATACGTTATATCGTAATAGTATATAACGTTTTACGTTATATCGTAATAGTATATAACGTTATACGTTATATCGTTATAGTATATAACGTTATAAGTTATATCGATATAGTATATGACGTTATACGTTAAATCGTCATACTACATAACGTTATACGTTATATCGTAATACTACATAACGTTATACGTTATATCGTCATAGTATATAACGTTATACGCTATATCGTTATACTATATAACGATATAAGATATATAGTAATAGTATATAACGTTATACGTTATATCGTAAGAGTATATAATGTTATACGTTATATCGTAATAGTATATAACGTTATACGTTATATCGTAATAGTATATAACGTTATACGTTATATCGTAATAGTATATAACGATATATGTTATATCGATATAGTATATAACGTTATACGTTATATCGATATAGTATATAACGCTATACGTTATATCGTTATAGTATATAACGTTATACGTTATATCGTAATAGTATATAACGTTATACGTTATATCGTAATAGTATATAACGATATATGTTATATCGATATAGTATATAACGTTATACGTTATATCGATATAGTATATAACGCTATACGTTATATCGTTATAGTATATAACGTTATACGCTATATCGATATAGTATATAACGCTATACGTTATATCGTAATACTACATAACGTTATAAGCTATATCGTTATACCATATAACGTTATACGATATATAGTAATAGTATATAACGTTATACGTTATATGGTAATAGTATATAACGTTATACGTTATATCGTAATTGTATATAACGTTATACGTTATATCGTAATAGTAAATAACGTTATATGTTATATCGATATAGTATATAACGTTATACGTTATATCGTAATAGTATATAACGTTACATGTTATATCGTTATAGTATATAACGTTATACGTTATATCGTAATTGTATATAACGTTATACGTTATATCGAAATTGTATATAACGTTATATGTTATATCGATATAGTATATAACGTTATACGTTATATCGTAATAGTATATAACGTTACATGTTATATCGATATAGTATATAACGTTATACGTTATATCGATATAGTATATAACGTTATACGTTATATCGTTATAGTATATAACGTTTTACGTTATATCGATATAGTATATAACGTTATACGTTATATCGATATAGTATATAACGTATAACGTTATATCGATATAGTATATAACGTTATACGTTATATCGTTATAGTATATAACGTTATACGATATATAGTAATAGTATATAACGTTATACGTTATATCGTTATAGTATATAACGTTATAGGCTATATCGTTATACTATATAACGTTATACGATATATAGTAATAGTATATAACGTTATACGTTATATCGTAATAGTATATATAATGTTTTACGTTACATCGTAATATTATATAACGTTATACGTTATATCGTTATACTATATAACGATATACGCTATATCGTTATACTATATAACGTTATAAGTTATATCGATATAGTATATGACGTTATACGTTATATCGTCATACTACATAACGTTATACGTTATATCGTAATACTACATAACGTTATACGTTATATCGTCATAGTATATAACGTTATACGTTATATCGATATAGTATATAACGTTATACGTTATATCGTTATAGTATATAACGTTATACGCTATATCGTTATACTATATAACGTTATACGATATATAGTAATAGTATATAACGTTATACGTTATATGGTAATAGTATATAACGTTATACGTTATATCGTAATTGTATATAACGTTATTCGTTATATCGTAATAGTAAATAACGTTATACGTTATATCGTCATACTACATAACGTTATACGTTATATCGTAATAGTACATAACGTTATACGTTATATCGAAATTGTATATAACGTTATATGTTATATCGATATAGTATATAACGTTATACGTTATATCGTAATAGTATATAACGTTACATGTTATATCGATATAGTATATAACGTTATACGTTATATCGATATAGTATATAACGTTATACGTTATATCGTTATAGTATATAACGTTTTACGTTATATCGATATAGTATATAACGTTATACGTTATATCGATATAGTATATAACGTTATACGTTATATCGATATAGTATATGACGTTATACGTTATATCGTCATACTACATAACGTTATACGTTATATCGTAATACTACATAACGTTATACGTTATATCGTCATAGTATATAACGTTATACGCTATATCGTTATACTATATAACGATATACGATATATAGTAATAGTATATAACGTTATACGTTATATCGTAATAGTATATAACGTTATACGTTATATCGTAATAGTATATAACGTTATACGTTATATCGTAATAGTATATAACGTTTTACGTTATATCGATATAGTATATAACGTTATACGTTATATCGATATAGTATATAATGTTATACGTTATATCGTCATACTACATAACGTTATACGTTATATCGTAATACTACATAACGTTATACGTTATATCGTCATAGTATATAACGTTATACGCTATATCGTTATACTATATAACGATATACGATATATAGTAATAGTATATAACGGTATACGTTATATCGTTATAGTATATAACGTTATACGTTATATCGTAATTGCATATAACGTTATACGTTATATCGTTATAGTATATAACGTCATACGCTATATCGTTATACTATATAACGTTATACGATATATAGTAATAGTATATAACGTTATACGTTATATCGTAATAGTATATAACGTTTTACGTTATATCGTAATAGTATATAACGTTATACGTTATATCGTTATAGTATATAACGTTATAAGTTATATCGATATAGTATATGACGTTATACGTTAAATCGTCATACTACATAACGTTATACGTTATATCGTAATACTACATAACGTTATACGTTATATCGTCATAGTATATAACGTTATACGCTATATCGTTATACTATATAACGATATAAGATATATAGTAATAGTATATAGCGTTATACGTTATATCGTAAGAGTATATAATGTTATACGTTATATCGTAATAGTATATAACGTTATACGTTATATCGTAATAGTATATAACGTTATACGTTATATCGTAATAGTATATAACGATATATGTTATATCGATATAGTATATAACGTTATACGTTATATCGATATAGTATATAACGCTATACGTTATATCGTTATAGTATATAACGTTATACGTTATATCGTAATAGTATATAACGTTATACGTTATATCGTAATAGTATATAACGATATATGTTATATCGATATAGTATATAACGTTATACGTTATATCGATATAGTATATAACGCTATACGTTATATCGTTATAGTATATAACGTTATACGCTATATCGATATAGTATATAACGCTATACGTTATATCGTAATACTACATAACGTTATAAGCTATATCGTTATACCATATAACGTTATACGATATATAGTAATAGTATATAACGTTATACGTTATATGGTAATAGTATATAACGTTATACGTTATATCGTAATTGTATATAACGTTATACGTTATATCGTAATAGTAAATAACGTTATATGTTATATCGATATAGTATATAACGTTATACGTTATATCGTAATAGTATATAACGTTACATGTTATATCGTTATAGTATATAACGTTATACGTTATATCGTAATTGTATATAACGTTATACGTTATATCGAAATTGTATATAACGTTATATGTTATATCGATATAGTATATAACGTTATACGTTATATCGTAATAGTATATAACGTTACATGTTATATCGATATAGTATATAACGTTATACGTTATATCGATATAGTATATAACGTTATACGTTATATCGTTATAGTATATAACGTTTTACGTTATATCGATATAGTATATAACGTTATACGTTATATCGATATAGTATATAACGTATAACGTTATATCGATATAGTATATAACGTTATACGTTATATCGTTATAGTATATAACGTTATACGATATATAGTAATAGTATATAACGTTATACGTTATATCGTTATAGTATATAACGTTATAGGCTATATCGTTATACTATATAACGTTATACGATATATAGTAATAGTATATAACGTTATACGTTATATCGTAATAGTATATATAATGTTTTACGTTACATCGTAATATTATATAACGTTATACGTTATATCGTTATACTATATAACGATATACGCTATATCGTTATACTATATAACGTTATAAGTTATATCGATATAGTATATGACGTTATACGTTATATCGTCATACTACATAACGTTTATACGTTATATCGTAATACTACATAACGTTATACGTTATATCGTCATAGTATATAACGTTATACGTTATATCGATATAGTATATAACGTTATACGTTATATCGTTATAGTATATAACGTTATACGCTATATCGTTATACTATATAACGTTATACGATATATAGTAATAGTATATAACGTTATACGTTATATGGTAATAGTATATAACGTTATACGTTATATCGTAATTGTATATAACGTTATTCGTTATATCGTAATAGTAAATAACGTTATACGTTATATCGTCATACTACATAACGTTATACGTTATATCGTAATAGTACATAACGTTATACGTTATATCGAAATTGTATATAACGTTATATGTTATATCGATATAGTATATAACGTTATACGTTATATCGTAATAGTATATAACGTTACATGTTATATCGATATAGTATATAACGTTATACGTTATATCGATATAGTATATAACGTTATACGTTATATCGTTATAGTATATAACGTTTTACGTTATATCGATATAGTATATAACGTTATACGTTATATCGATATAGTATATAACGTTATACGTTATATCGATATAGTATATGACGTTATACGTTATATCGTCATACTACATAACGTTATACGTTATATCGTAATACTACATAACGTTATACGTTATATCGTCATAGTATATAACGTTATACGCTATATCGTTATACTATATAACGATATACGATATATAGTAATAGTATATAACGTTATACGTTATATCGTAATAGTATATAACGTTATACGTTATATCGTAATAGTATATAACGTTATACGTTATATCGTAATAGTATATAACGTTTTACGTTATATCGATATAGTATATAACGTTATACGTTATATCGATATAGTATATAATGTTATACGTTATATCGTCATACTACATAACGTTATACGTTATATCGTAATACTACATAACGTTATACGTTATATCGTCATAGTATATAACGTTATACGCTATATCGTTATACTATATAACGATATACGATATATAGTAATAGTATATAACGGTATACGTTATATCGTTATAGTATATAACGTTATACGTTATATCGTAATTGCATATAACGTTATACGTTATATCGTAATTGTATATAACGTTATACGTTATATCGTTATAGTATATAACGTTATACGTTATATGGTGATAGTATATAACGTTATACGTTTATATCGTTATAGTATATAACCTTATACGTTATATCGTTATAGTATATAACGTTATACGTTATATCGTTATAGTATATAACGTTATACGTTATATCGTAATAGTATATAACGTTACATGTTATATCGATATAGTATATAACGTTATACATTATATCGTTATAGTATATAACGTTATACGTTATATCGTTATAGTATATAACGTTATACGTTATATCGTAATTGTATATAACGTTATACGTTATATCGTAATTGTATATAACGTTATACGTTATATCGTTATAGTATATAACGTTATACGTTATATGGTGATAGTATATAACGTTATACGTTATATCGTTATAGTATATAACCTTATACGTTATATCGTTATAGTATATAACGTTATACGTTATATCGTTATAGTATATAACGTTATACGTTATATCGTAATAGTATATAACGTTACATGTTATATCGATATAGTATATAACGTTATACGTTATATCGATATAGTATATAACGTTATAGGTTATATGGTAATAGTATATAACGTTATTCGTTATATGGTGATAGTATATAACGTTATACGTTATATCGTTATAGTATATAACCTTATACGTTATATCGTTGTAGTATATAACGTTATACGTTATATCGTTATAGTATATAACGTTATACGATATATAGTAATAGTATATAACGTTATACGTTATATGGTGATAGTATATAACGTTATACGTTATATCGTTATAGTATATAACGTTATACGTTATATCGTTATAGTATATAACGTTATACGCTATATCGTTATACTATATAACGTTATACGATATATAGTAATAGTATATAACGTTATACGTTATATCGTAATAGTATATAACGTTTTACGTTATATCGTTATAGTATATAACGTTATACGCTATATCGTTATACTATATAACGTTATACGATATATAGTAATAGTATATAACGTTATACGTTATATCGTAATAGTATATAACGTTTTACGTTATATCGTAATAGTATATAACGTTATACGTTATATCGTTATACTATATAACGATATACGCTATATCGTTATACTATATAACGTTATAAGTTATATCGATATAGTATATGACGTTATACGTTATATCGTCATACTACATAACGTTATACGTTATATCGTAATACTACATAACGTTATACGTTATATCGTCATAGTATATAACGTTATACGCTATATCGTTATACTATATAACGATATACGATATATAGTAATAGTATATAACGTTATACGTTATATCGTTATAGTATATAACCTTATACGTTATATCGTTGTAGTATATAACGTTATACGTTATATCGTAATAGTATATAACGTTATACGTTATATCGATATAGTATATAACGTTATACGTTATATCGATATAGTATATAACGTTATACGTTATATCGTAATACTACATAACGTTATACGTTATATCGTCATAGTATATAACGTTATACGCTATATCGTTATACTATATAACGATATACGATATATAGTAATAGTATATAACGTTATACGTTATATCGTAATAGTATATAACGTTATACGTTATATCGTAATAGTATATAACGTTATACGTTATATCGTAATAGTATATAACGTTATACGTTATATCGATATAGTATATAACGTTATACGTTATATCGATATAGTATATAACGTTATACGTTATATCGTTATAGTATATAACGTCATACGCTATATCGTTATACTATATAACGTTATACGATATATAGTAATAGTATATAACGTTATACGTTATATCGTAATAGTATATAACGTTTTACGTTATATCGTAATAGTATATAACGTTATACGTTATATCGTTATAGTATATAACGTTATAAGTTATATCGATATAGTATATGACGTTATACGTTATATCGTCATACTACATAACGTTATACGTTATATCGTAATACTACATAACGTTATACGTTATATCGTCATAGTATATAACGTTATACGCTATATCGTTATACTATATAACGATATAAGATATATAGTAATAGTATATAACGTTATACGTTATATCGTAAGAGTATATAATGTTATACGTTATATCGTAATAGTATATAACGTTATACGTTATATCGTAATACTATATAACGTTATACGTTATATCGTAATAGTATATAACGATATATGTTATATCGATATAGTATATAACGTTATACGTTATATCGATATAGTATATAACGCTATACGTTATATCGTTATAGTATATAACGTTATACGTTATATCGTAATAGTATATAACGTTATACGTTATATCGTAATAGTATATAACGATATATGTTATATCGATATAGTATATAACGTTATACGTTATATCGATATAGTATATAACGCTATACGTTATATCGTTATAGTATATAACGTTATACGCTATATCGATATAGTATATAACGTTATACGCTATATCGATATAGTATATAACGCTATACGTTATATCGTAATACTACATAACGTTATAAGCTATATCGTAATACCATATAACGTTATACGATATATAGTAATAGTATATAACGTTATACGTTATATGGTAATAGTATATAACGTTATACGTTATATCGTAATTGTATATAACGTTATACGTTATATCGTAATAGTAAATAACGTTATATGTTATATCGATATAGTATATAACGTTATACGTTATATCGTAATAGTATATAACGTTACATGTTATATCGTTATAGTATATAACGTTATACGTTATATCGTAATTGTATATAACGTTATACGTTATATCGAAATTGTATATAACGTTATATGTTATATCGATATAGTATATAACGTTATACGTTATATCGTAATAGTATATAACGTTACATGTTATATCGATATAGTATATAACGTTATACGTTATATCGATATAGTATATAACGTTATACGTTATATCGTTATAGTATATAACGTTTTACGTTATATCGATATAGTATATAACGTTATACGTTATATCGATATAGTATATAACGTTATACGTTATATCGATATAGTATATAACGTTATACGTTATATCGTTATAGTATATAACGTTATACGCTATATCGTTATACTATATAACGTTATACGATATATAGTAATAGTATATAACGATATACGTTATATCGTAATAGTATATAACGTTTTACGTTACATCGTAATATTATATAACGTTATACGTTATATCGTTATACTATGTAACGATATACGCTATATCGTTATACTATATAACGTTATAAGTTATATCGATATAGTATATGACGTTATACGTTATATCGTCATACTACATAACGTTATACGTTATATCGTAATACTACATAACGTTATACGTTATATCGTCATAGTATATAACGTTATACGCTATATCGTTATACTATATAACGATATACGATATATAGTAATAGTATATAACGTTATACGTTATATCGTAATAGTATATAACGTTATACGTTATATCGTAATAGTATATAACGTTATACGTTATATCGTAATAGTATATAACGTTTTACGTTATATCGATATAGTATATAACGTTATACGTTATATCGATATAGTATATAACGTTATACGTTATATCGTCATACTACATAACGTTATACGTTATATCGTAATACTACATAACGTTATACGTTATATCGAAATTGTATATAACGTTATATGTTATATCGATATAGTATATAACGTTATACGTTATATCGTAATAGTATATAACGTTACATGTTATATCGATATAGTATATAACGTTATACGTTATATCGATATAGTATATAACGTTATACGTTATATCGTTATAGTATATAACGTTTTACGTTATATCGATATAGTATATAACGTTATACGTTATATCGATATAGTATATAACGTTATACGTTATATCGATATAGTATATAACGTTATACGTTATATCGTTATAGTATATAACGTTATACGCTAAATCGTTATACTATATAACGTTATACGATATATAGTAATAGTATATAACGTTATACGTTATATCGTAATAGTATATAACGTTTTACGTTACATCGTAATATTATATAACGTTATACGTTATATCGTTATACTATATAACGATATACGCTATATCGTTATACTATATAACGTTATAAGTTATATCGATATAGTATATGACGTTATACGTTATATCGTCATACTACATAACGTTATACGTTATATCGTAATACTACATAACGTTATACGTTATATCGTCATAGTATATAACGTTATACGCTATATCGTTATACTATATAACGATATACGATATATAGTAATAGTATATAACGTTATACGTTATATCGTAATAGTATATAACGTTATACGGTATATCGTAATAGTATATAACGTTATACGTTATATCGTAATAGTATATAACGTTATACGTTATATCGATATAGTATATAACGTTATACGTTATATCGTCATACTACATAACGTTATACGTTATATCGTAATACTACATAACGTTATACGTTATATCGTCATAGTATATAACGTTATACGCTATATCGTTATACTATATAACGATATACGATATATAGTAATAGTATATAACGTTATACGTTATATCGTAATAGTATATAACGTTATACGTTATATCGTAATAGTATATAACGTTATACGTTATATCGTAATAGTATATAACGTTATACGTTATATCGATATAGTATATAACGTTATACGTTATATCGATATAGTATATAACGTTATACGTTATATCGTTATAGTATATAACGTCATACGCTATATCGTTATACTATATAACGTTATACGATATATAGTAATAGTATATAACGTTATACGTTATATCGTAATAGTATATAACGTTTTACGTTATATCGTAATAGTATATAACGTTATACGTTATATCGTTATAGTATATAACGTTATAAGTTATATCGATATAGTATATGACGTTATACGTTATATCGTCATACTACATAACGTTATACGTTATATCGTAATACTACATAACGTTATACGTTATATCGTCATAGTATATAACGTTATACGCTATATCGTTATACTATATAACGATATAAGATATATAGTAATAGTATATAACGTTATACGTTATATCGTAAGAGTATATAATGTTATACGTTATATCGTAATAGCATATAACGTTATACGTTATATCGTAATAGTATATAACGTTATACGTTATATCGTAATAGTATATAACGATATATGTTATATCGATATAGTATATAACGTTATACGTTATATCGATATAGTATATAACGCTATACGTTATATCGTTATAGTATATAACGTTATACGTTATATCGTAATAGTATATAACGTTATACGTTATATCGTAATAGTATATAACGATATATGTTATATCGATATAGTATATAACGTTATACGTTATATCGATATAGTATATAACGCTATACGTTATATCGTTATAGTATATAACGTTATACGCTATATCGATATAGTATATAACGCTATACGTTATATCGTAATACTACATAACGTTATAAGCTATATCGTTATACCATATAACGTTATACGATATATAGTAATAGTATATAACGTTATACGTTATATGGTAATAGTATATAACGTTATACGTTATATCGTAATTGTATATAACGTTATACGTTATATCGTAATAGTAAATAACGTTATATGTTATATCGATATAGTATATAACGTTATACGTTATATCGTAATAGTATATAACGTTACATGTTATATCGTTATAGTATATAACGTTATACGTTATATCGTAATTGTATATAACGTTATACGTTATATCGAAATTGTATATAACGTTATATGTTATATCGATATAGTATATAACGTTATACGTTATATCGTAATAGTATATAACGTTACATGTTATATCGATATAGTATATAACGTTATACGTTATATCGATATAGTATATAACGTTATACGTTATATCGTTATAGTATATAACGTTTTACGTTATATCGATATAGTATATAACGTTATACGTTATATCGATATAGTATATAACGTTATACGTTATATCGATATAGTATATAACGTTATACGTTATATCGTTATAGTATATAACGTTATACGCTATATCGTTATACTATATAACGTTATACGATATATAGTAATAGTATATAACGTTATACGTTATATCGTAATAGTATATAACGTTTTACGTTACATCGTAATATTATATAACGTTATACGTTATATCGTTATACTATATAACGATATACGATATATAGTAATAGTATATAACGTTATACGTTATATCGTAAAAGTATATAACGTTATACGTTATATCGTAATAGTATATAACGTTATACGTTATATCGTAATAGTATATAACGTTTTACGTTATATCGATATAGTATATAACGTTATACGTTATATCGATATAGTATATAACGTTATACGTTATATCGTCATACTACATAACGTTATACGTTATATCGTAATACTACATAACGTTATACGTTATATCGAAATTGTATATAACGTTATATGTTATATCGATATAGTATATAACGTTATACGTTATATCGTAATAGTATATAACGTTACATGTTATATCGATATAGTATATAACGTTATACGTTATATCGATATAGTATATAACGTTATACGTTATATCGTTATAGTATATAACGTTTTACGTTATATCGTAATAGTATATAACGTTACATGTTATATCGATATAGTATATAACGTTATACGTTATATCGATATAGTATATAACGTTATAGGTTATATGGTAATAGTATATAACGTTATTCGTTATATGGTGATAGTATATAACGTTATACGTTATATCGTTATAGTATATAACCTTATACGTTATATCGTTGTAGTATATAACGTTATACGTTATATCGTTATAGTATATAACGTTATACGATATATAGTAATAGTATATAACGTTATACGTTATATGGTGATACTATATAACGTTATACGTTATATCGTTATAGTATATAACGTTATACGTTATATCGTTATAGTATATAACGTTATACGCTATATCGTTATACTATATAACGTTATACGATATATAGTAATAGTATATAACGTTATACGCTATATCGTTATACTATATAACGTTATACGATATATAGTAATAGTATATAACGTTATACGTTATATCGTAATAGTATATAACGTTTTACGTTATATCGTCATAGTATATAACGTTATACGCTATATCGTTATACTATATAACGATATACGATATATAGTAATAGTATATAACGTTATACGTTATATCGTAATAGTATATAACGTTACATGTTATATCGATATAGTATATAACGTTATACGTTATATCGATATAGTATATAACGTTATAGGTTATATGGTAATAGTATATAACGTTATTCGTTATATGGTGATAGTATATAACGTTATACGTTATATCGTTATAGTATATAACCTTATACGTTATATCGTTATAGTATATAACGTTATACGTTATATCGTTATAGTATATAACGTTATACGTCATATCGTTATAGTATATAACGTTATACGATATATAGTAATAGTATATAACGTTATACGTTATATGGTGATAGTATATAACGTTATACGTTATATCGTTATAGTATATAACCTTATACGTTATATCGTTATAGTATATAACGTTATACGCTATATCGTTATACTATATAACGTTATACGATATATAGTAATAGTATATAACGTTATACGTTATATCGTAATAGTATATAACGTTTTACGTTATATCGATATAGTATATAACGTTATACGTTATATCGATATAGTATATAACGTTATACGTTATATCGTTATAGTATATAACGTTATACGCTATATCGTTATACTATATAACGTTATACGATATATAGTAATAGTATATAACGTTATACGTTATATCGTAATAGTATATAACGTTTTACGTTATATCGTAATAGTATATAACGTTATACGTTATATCGTTATACTATATAACGATATACGCTATATCGTTATACTATATAACGTTATAAGTTATATCGATATAGTATATGACGTTATACGTTATATCGTCATACTACATAACGTTATACGTTATATCGTAATACTACATAACGTTATACGTTATATCGTCATAGTATATAACGTTATACGCTATATCGTTATACTATATAACGATATACGATATATAGTAATAGTATATAACGTTATACGTTATATCGTAATAGTATATAACGTTACATGTTATATCGATATAGTATATAACGTTATACGTTATATCGATATAGTATATAACGTTATAGGTTATATGGTAATAGTATATAACGTTATTCGTTATATGGTGATAGTATATAACGTTATACGTTATATCGTTATAGTATATAACCTTATACGTTATATCGTTATAGTATATAACGTTATACGTTATATCGTTATAGTATATAACGTTATACGTCATATCGTTATAGTATATAACGTTATACGATATATAGTAATAGTATATAACGTTATACGTTATATGGTGATAGTATATAACGTTATACGTTATATCGTTATAGTATATAACCTTATACGTTATATCGTTATAGTATATAACGTTATACGTTATATCGTTATAGTATATAACGTTATACGTTATATCGTTATAGTATATAACGTTATACTTTATATCGTAATAGTATATAACGTTATACGATATATAGTAATAGTAAATGGCGTTATACGTTATATCGTTATAGTATATAACGTTATACGTTACATCGTTATAGTATATAACGTTATACGTTATATCGTAATAGTATATAACGTTATTCGTTATATCGTTATAGTATATAACGTTATACGTTATATCGTTATAGTATATAACGTTATACGTTATATCGTAATTGTATATAACGTTATACGTTATATCGTAATAGTATATAACGTTATACGTTATATCGTTATAGTATATAACGTTATACGTTATATCGTTATAGTATATAACGTTATACGTTATATCGTTATAGTATATAACGTTATACGCTATATCGTTATACTATATAACGTTATACGATATATAGTAATAGTATATAACGTTATACGTTATATCGTAATAGTATATAACGTTTTACGTTATATCGTAATAGTATATAACGTTATACGTTATATCGTTATACTATATAACGATATACGCTATATCGTTATACTATATAACGTTATAAGTTATATCGATATAGTATATGACGTTATACGTTATATCGTCATACTACATAACGTTATACGTTATATCGTAATACTACATAACGTTATACGTTATATCGTCATAGTATATAACGTTATACGCTATATCGTTATACTATATAACGATATACGATATACAGTAATAGTATATAACGTTATACGTTATATCGTAATAGTATATAACGTTATACGTTATATCGTAATAGTATATAACTTTATACGTTATATCGTAATAGTATATAACGTTTTACGTTATATCGATATAGTATATAACGTTATACGTTATATCGTTATAGTATATAACGTTATACGTTATATCGTTATAGTATATAACGTTATACGTTATATCGTAATTGTATATAACGTTATACGTTATATCGTAATAGTATATAACGTTATATGTTATATCGATATAGTATATAACGTTATACGTTATATCGTAATAGTATATAACGTTACATGTTATATCGATATAGTATATAACGTTATACGTTATATCGATATAGTATATAACGTTATACGTTATATGGTAATAGTATATAACGTTATACGTTATATCGTTATAGTATATAACGTTATACGTTATATCGTTATAGTATATAACGTTATACGTTATATCGTTATATTATATAACGTTATACGTTATATCTATATAGTATATAACGCTATACGTTATATCGTAATAGTATATAACGTTATTCGTTATATCGTTATAGTATATAACGTTATACGTTATATCGTTATAGTATATAACGTTATACGTTATATCGTAATTGTATATAACGTTATACGTTATATCGTAATAGTATATAACGTTATACGTTATATCGTTATAGTATATAACGTTATACGTTATATCGTTATAGTATATAACGTTATACGTTATATCGTTATAGTATATAACGTTATACGTTATATCGTTATAGTATATAACGTTATACGCTATATCGTTATACTATATAACGTTATACGATATATAGTAATAGTATATAACGTTATACGTTATATCGTAATAGTATATAACGTTTTACGTTATATCGTAATAGTATATAACGTTATACGTTATATCGTTATACTATATAACGATATACGCTATATCGTTATACTATATAACGTTATAAGTTATATCGATATAGTATATGACGTTATACGTTATATCGTCATACTACATAACGTTATACGTTATATCGTAATACTACATAACGTTATACGTTATATCGTCATAGTATATAACGTTATACGCTATATCGTTATACTATATAACGATATACGATATACAGTAATAGTATATAACGTTATACGTTATATCGTAATAGTATATAACGTTATACGTTATATCGTAATAGTATATAACTTTATACGTTATATCGTAATAGTATATAACGTTTTACGTTATATCGATATAGTATATAACGTTATACGTTATATCGTTATAGTATATAACGTTATACGTTATATCGTTATAGTATATAACGTTATACGTTATATCGTAATTGTATATAACGTTATACGTTATATCGTAATAGTATATAACGTTATATGTTATATCGATATAGTATATAACGTTATACGTTATATCGTAATAGTATATAACGTTACATGTTATATCGATATAGTATATAACGTTATACGTTATATCGATATAGTATATAACGTTATACGTTATATGGTAATAGTATATAACGTTATACGTTATATCGTTATAGTATATAACGTTATACGTTATATCGTTATAGTATATAACGTTATACGTTATATCGTTATATTATATAACGTTATACGTTATATCTATATAGTATATAACGCTATACGTTATATCGTAACACTACATAACGTTATACGCTATATCGTTATACTATATAACGTTATACGATATATAGTAATAGTATATAACGTTATACGTTATATCGTAATAGTATATAACGTTTTACGATATATGGTAATAGTATATAACGTTATACGTTATATCGTAATTGTATATAACGTTATACGTTATATCGAAATTGTACATAACGTTATATGTTATATCGATATAGTATATAACGACATACGATATACAGTAATAGTATATAACGTTATACGTTATATCGTAATAGTATATAACGTTATACGTTATATCGTAATAGTATATAACTTTATACGTTATATCGTAATAGTATATAACGTTTTACGTTATATCGATATAGTATATAACGTTATACGTTATATCGTTATAGTATATAACGTTATACGTTATATCGTTATAGTATATAACGTTATACGTTATATCGTAATTGTATATAACGTTATACGTTATATCGTAATAGTATATAACGTTATATGTTATATCGATATAGTATATAACGTTATACGTTATATCGTAATAGTATATAACGTTACATGTTATATCGATATAGTATATAACGTTATACGTTATATCGATATAGTATATAACGTTATACGTTACATGGTAATAGTATATAACGTTATACGTTATATCGTTATAGTATATAACGTTATACGTTATATCGTTATAGTATATAACGTTATACGTTATATCGTTATATTATATAACGTTATACGTTATATCTATATAGTATATAACGCTATACGTTATATCGTAACACTACATAACGTTATACGCTATATCGTTATACTATATAACGTTATACGATATATAGTAATAGTATATAACGTTATACGTTATATCGTAATAGTATATAACGTTTTACGATATATGGTAATAGTATATAACGTTATACGTTATATCGTAATTGTATATAACGTTATACGTTATATCGAAATTGTACATAACGTTATATGTTATATCGATATAGTATATAACGTTATACGTTATATCGTAATAGTATATAACGTTACATGTTATATCGATATAGTATATAACGTTATACGTTATATCGATATAGTATATAACGTTATACGTTATATCGTTATATTATATAACGTTTTACGTTATATCGATATAGTATATAACGTTATACGTTATATCGATATAGTATATAACGTTATACGTTATATCGATATAGTATATAACGTTATACGTTATATCGTTATAGTATATAACGTTATACGCTATATCGTTATACTATATAACGTTATACGATATATAGTAATAGTATATAACGTTATACGTTATATCGTAATAGTATATAACGTTTTACGTTATATCGTAATAGTATATAACGTTATACGTTATATCGTCATAGTATATAACGTTATACGCTATATCGTTATACTATATAACGATATACGATATATAGTAATAGTATATAACGTTATACGTTATATCGTAATAGTATATAACGTTATACGGTATATCGTAATAGTATATAACGTTATACGTTATATCGTAATAGTATATAACGTTATACGTTATATCGATATAGTATATAACGTTATACGTTATATCGTCATACTACATAACGTTATACGTTATATCGTAATACTACATAACGTTATACGTTATATCGTCATAGTATATAACGTTATACGCTATATCGTTATACTATATAACGATATACGATATATAGTAATAGTATATAACGTTATACGTTATATCGTAATAGTATATAACGTTATACGTTATATCGTAATAGTATATAACGTTATACGTTATATCGTAATAGTATATAACGTTATACGTTATATCGATATAGTATATAACGTTATACGTTATATCGATATAGTATATAACGTTATACGTTATATCGTTATAGTATATAACGTCATACGCTATATCGTTATACTATATAACGTTATACGATATATAGTAATAGTATATAACGTTATACGTTATATCGTAATAGTATATAACGTTTTACGTTATATCGTAATAGTATATAACGTTATACGTTATATCGTTATAGTATATAACGTTATAAGTTATATCGATATAGTATATGACGTTATACGTTATATCGTCATACTACATAACGTTATACGTTATATCGTAATACTACATAACGTTATACGTTATATCGTCATAGTATATAACGTTATACGCTATATCGTTATACTATATAACGATATAAGATATATAGTAATAGTATATAACGTTATACGTTATATCGTAAGAGTATATAATGTTATACGTTATATCGTAATAGCATATAACGTTATACGTTATATCGTAATAGTATATAACGTTATACGTTATATCGTAATAGTATATAACGATATATGTTATATCGATATAGTATATAACGTTATACGTTATATCGATATAGTATATAACGCTATACGTTATATCGTTATAGTATATAACGTTATACGTTATATCGTAATAGTATATAACGTTATACGTTATATCGTAATAGTATATAACGATATATGTTATATCGATATAGTATATAACGTTATACGTTATATCGATATAGTATATAACGCTATACGTTATATCGTTATAGTATATAACGTTATACGCTATATCGATATAGTATATAACGCTATACTTTATATCGTAATACTACATAACGTTATAAGCTATATCGTTATACCATATAACGTTATACGATATATAGTAATAGTATATAACGTTATACGTTATATGGTAATAGTATATAACGTTATACGTTATATCGTAATTGTATATAACGTTATACGTTATATCGTAATAGTAAATAACGTTATATGTTATATCGATATAGTATATAACGTTATACGTTATATCGTAATAGTATATAACGTTACATGTTATATCGTTATAGTATATAACGTTATACGTTATATCGTAATTGTATATAACGTTATACGTTATATCGAAATTGTATATAACGTTATATGTTATATCGATATAGTATATAACGTTATACGTTATATCGTAATAGTATATAACGTTACATGTTATATCGATATAGTATATAACGTTATACGTTATATCGATATAGTATATAACGTTATACGTTATATCGTTATAGTATATAACGTTTTACGTTATATCGATATAGTATATAACGTTATACGTTATATCGATATAGTATATAACGTTATACGTTATATCGATATAGTATATAACGTTATACGTTATATCGTTATAGTATATAACGTTATACGCTATATCGTTATACTATATAACGTTATACGATATATAGTAATAGTATATAACGTTATACGTTATATCGTAATAGTATATAATGTTTTACGTTACATCGTAATATTATATAACGTTATACGTTATATCGTTATACTATATAACGATATACGATATATAGTAATAGTATATAACGTTATACGTTATATCGTAAAAGTATATAACGTTATACGTTATATCGTAATAGTATATAACGTTATACGTTATATCGTAATAGTATATAACGTTTTACGTTATATCGATATAGTATATAACGTTATACGTTATATCGATATAGTATATAACGTTATACGTTATATCGTCATACTACATAACGTTATACGTTATATCGTAATACTACATAACGTTATACGTTATATCGAAATTGTATATAACGTTATATGTTATATCGATATAGTATATAACGTTATACGTTATATCGTAATAGTATATAACGTTACATGTTATATCGATATAGTATATAACGTTATACGTTATATCGATATAGTATATAACGTTATACGTTATATCGTTATAGTATATAACGTTTTACGTTATATCGATATAGTATATAACGTTATACGTTATATCGATATAGTATATAACGTTATACGTTATATCGATATAGTATATAACGTTATACGTTATATTGTTATAGTATATAACGTTATACGCTATATCGTTATACTATATAACGTTATACGATATATAGTAATAGTATATAACGTTATACGTTATATCGTAATAGTATATAACGTTTTACGTTACATCGTAATATTATATAACGTTATACGTTATATCGTTATACTATATAACGATATACGCTATATCGTTATACTATATAACGTTATAAGTTATATCGATATAGTATATGACGTTATACGTTATATCGTCATACTACATAACGTTATACGTTATATCGTAATACTACATAACGTTATACGTTATATCGTCATAGTATATAACGTTATACGCTATATCGTTATACTATATAACGATATACGATATATAGTAATAGTATATAACGTTATACGTTATATCGTAATAGTATATAACGTTATACGTTATATCGTAATAGTATATAACGTTATACGTTATATCGATATAGTATATAACGTTATACGTTATATCGATATAGTATATAATGTTATACGTTATATCGTCATACTACATAACGTTATACGTTATATCGTAATACTACATAACGTTATACGTTATATCGTCATAGTATATAACGTTATACGCTATATCGTTATACTATATAACGATATACGATATATAGTAATAGTATATAACGGTATACGTTATATCGTTATAGTATATAACGTTATACGTTATATCGTAATTGCATATAACGTTATACGTTATATCGTAATTGTATATAACGTTATACGTTATATCGTTATAGTATATAACGTTATACGTTATATGGTGATAGTATATAACGTTATACGTTATATCGTTATAGTATATAACCTTATACGTTATATCGTTATAGTATATAACGTTATACGTTATATCGTAATAGTATATAACGTTTTACGTTATATCGATATAGTATATAACGTTATACGTTATATCGATATAGTATATAACGTTATACGTTGTATCGTTATAGTATATAACGTTATACGCTATATCGTTATACTATATAACGTTATACGATATATAGTAATAGTATATAACGTTATACGTTATATCGTAATAGTATATAACGTTTTACGTTATATCGTAATAGTATATAACGTTATACGTTATATCGTTATACTATATAACGATATACGCTATATCGTTATACTATATAACGTTATAAGTTATATCGATATAGTATATGACGTTATACGTTATATCGTCATACTACATAACGTTATACGTTATATCGTAATACTACATAACGTTATACGTTATATCGTCATAGTATATAACGTTATACGCTATATCGTTATACTATATAACGATATACGATATATAGTAATAGTATATAACGTTATACGTTATATCGTAATAGTATATAACGTTACATGTTATATCGATATAGTATATAACGTTACACGTTATATCGTCATAGTATATAACGTTATACGCTATATCGTTATACTATATAACGATATACGATATATAGTAATAGTATATAACGTTATACGTTATATCGTTATAGTATTTAACGTTATACGTTATATCGTAATAGTATATAACGTTACATGTTATATCGATATAGTATATAACGTTATACGTTATATCGATATAGTATATAACGTTATAGGTTATATGGTAATAGTATATAACGTTATTCGTTATATGGTGATAGTATATAACGTTATACGTTATATCGTTATAGTATATAACCTTATACGTTATATCGTTGTAGTATATAACGTTATACGTTATATCGTTATAGTATATAACGTTATACGATATATAGTAATAGTATATAACGTTATACGTTATATGGTGATAGTATATAACGTTATACGTTATATCGTTATAGTATATAACGTTATACGTTATATCGTTATAGTATATAACGTTATACGCTATATCGTTATACTATATAACTTTATACGATATATAGTAATAGTATATAACGTTATACGTTATATCGTAATAGTATATAACGTTTTACGTTATATCGATATAGTATATAACGTTATACGTTATATCGATATAGTATATAACGTTATACGTTATATCGTTATAGTATATAACGTTATACGCTATATCGTTATACTATATAACGTTATACGATATATAGTAATAGTATATAACGTTATACGTTATATCGTAATAGTATATAACGTTTTACGTTATATCGTAATAGTATATAACGTTATACGTTATATCGTTATACTATATAACGATATACGCTATATCGTTATACTATATAACGTTATAAGTTATATCGATATAGTATATGACGTTATACGTTATATCGTCATACTACATAACGTTATACGTTATATCGTAATACTACATAACGTTATACGTTATATCGTCATAGTATATAACGTTATACGCTATATCGTTATACTATATAACGATATACGATATATAGTAATAGTATATAACGTTATACGTTATATCGTAATAGTATATAACGTTACATGTTATATCGATATAGTATATAACGTTATACGTTATATCGATATAGTATATAACGTTATAGGTTATATGGTAATAGTATATAACGTTATTCGTTATATGGTGATAGTATATAACGTTATACGTTATATCGTTATAGTATATAACCTTATACGTTATATCGTTATAGTATATAACGTTATACGTTATATCGTTATAGTATATAACGTTATACGTCATATCGTTATAGTATATAACGTTATACGATATATAGTAATAGTATATAACGTTATACGTTATATGGTGATAGTATATAACGTTATACGTTATATCGTTATAGTATATAACCTTATACGTTAAATCGTTATAGTATATAACGTTATACGTTATATCGTTATAGTATATAACGTTATACGTTATATCGTTATAGTATATAACGTTATACTTTATATCGTAATAGTATATAACGTTATACGATATATAGTAATAGTAAATGGCGTTATACGTTATATCGTTATAGTATATAACGTTATACGTTACATCGTTATAGTATATAACGTTATACGTTATATCGTAATAGTATATAACGTTATTCGTTATATCGTTATAGTATATAACGTTATACGTTATATCGTTATAGTATATAACGTTATACGTTATATCGTAATTGTATATAACGTTATACGTTATATCGTAATAGTATATAACGTTATACGTTATATCGTTATAGTATATAACGTTATACGTTATATCGTTATAGTATATAACGTTATACGTTATATCGTTATAGTATATAACGTTATACGTTATATCGTAATTGTATAGAACGTTATACGTTATATCGTAATAGTATATAACGTTATATGTTATATCGATATAGTATATAACGTTATACGTTATATCGTAATAGTATATAACGTTACATGTTATATCGATATAGTATATAACGTTATACGTTATATCGATATAGTATATAACGTTATACGTTATATCGTTATGGTATATAACGTTATACGCTATATCGTTATACTATATAACGTTATACGATATATAGTAATAGTATATAACGTTATACGTTATATCGTAATAGTATATAACGTTTTACGTTATATCGATATAGTATATAACGTTATACGTTATATCGATATAGTATATAACGTTATACGTTATATCGTTATAGTATATAACGTTATACGCTATATCGTTATACTATATAACGTTATACGATATATAGTAATAGTATATAACGTTATACGTTATATCGTAATAGTATATAACGTTTTACGTTATATCGTAATAGTATATAACGTTATACGTTATATCGTTATACTATATAACGATATACGCTATATCGTTATACTATATAACGTTATAAGTTATATCGATATAGTATATGACGTTATACGTTATATCGTCATACTACATAACGTTATACGTTATATCGTAATACTACATAACGTTATACGTTATATCGTCATAGTATATAACGTTATACGCTATATCGTTATACTATATAACGATATACGATATACAGTAATAGTATATAACGTTATACGTTATATCGTAATAGTATATAACGTTATACGTTATATCGTAATAGTATATAACGTTATACGTTATATCGTAATAGTATATAACGTTTTACGTTATATCGATATAGTATATAACGTTATACGTTATATCGTTATAGTATATAACGTTATACGTTATATCGTTATAGTATATAACGTTATACGTTATATCGTAATTGTATATAACGTTATACGTTATATCGTAATAGTATATAACGTTATATGTTATATCGATATAGTATATAACGTTATACGTTATATCGTAATAGTATATAACGTTACATGTTATATCGATATAGTATATAACGTTATACGTTATATCGATATAGTATATAACGTTATACGTTATATGGTAATAGTATATAACGTTATACGTTATATCGTTATAGTATATAACGTTATACGTTATATCGTTATAGTATATAACGTTATACGTTATATCGTTATATTATATAACGTTATACGTTATATCTATATAGTATATAACGCTATACGTTATATCGTAACACTACATAACGTTATACGCTATATCGTTATACTATATAACGTTATACGATATATAGTAATAGTATATAACGTTATACGTTATATCGTAATAGTATATAACGTTTTACGATATATGGTAATAGTATATAACGTTATACGTTATATCGTAATTGTATATAACGTTATACGTTATATCGAAATTGTATATAACGTTATATGTTATATCGATATAGTATATAACGTTATACGTTATATCGTAATAGTATATAACGTTACATGTTATATCGATATAGTATATAACGTTATACGTTATATCGATATAGTATATAACGTTATACGTTATATCGTTATATTATATAACGTTTTACGTTATATCGATATAGTATATAACGTTATACGTTATATCGTTATACTATATAACGATATACGATATATAGTAATAGTATATAACGTTATACGTTATATCGTAATTGTATATAACGTTTTACGTTATATCGTAATAGTATATAACGTTATACGTTATATCGTTATACTATATAACGATATACGCTATATCGTTATACTATATAACGTTATAAGTTATATCGATATAGTATATGACGTTATACGTTATATCGTCATACTACATAACGTTATACGTTATATCGTAATACTACATAACGTTATACGTTATATCGTCATAGTATATAACGTTATACGCTATATCGTTATACTATATAACGATATACGATATATAGTAATAGTATATAACGTTATACGTTATATCGTAATAGTATATAACGTTACATGTTATATCGATATAGTATATAACGTTATACGTTATATCGATATAGTATATAACGTTATAGGTTATATGGTAATAGTATATAACGTTATTCGTTATATGGTGATAGTATATAACGTTATACGTTATATCGTTATAGTATATAACCTTATACGTTATATCGTTATAGTATATAACGTTATACGTTATATCGTTATAGTATATAACGTTATACGTCATATCGTTATAGTATATAACGTTATACGATATATAGTAATAGTATATAACGTTATACGTTATATGGTGATAGTATATAACGTTATACGTTATATCGTTATAGTATATAACCTTATACGTTATATCGTTATAGTATATAACGTTATACGTTATATCGTTATAGTATATAACGTTATACGTTATATCGTTATAGTATATAACGTTATACTTTATATCGTAATAGTATATAACGTTATACGATATATAGTAATAGTAAATGGCGTTATACGTTATATCGTTATAGTATATAACGTTATACGTTACATCGTTATAGTATATAACGTTATACGTTATATCGTAATAGTATATAACGTTATTCGTTATATCGTTATAGTATATAACGTTATACGTTATATCGTTATAGTATATAACGTTATACGTTATATCGTAATTGTATATAACGTTATACGTTATATCGTAATAGTATATAACGTTATACGTTATATCGTTATAGTATATAACGTTATACGTTATATCGTTATAGTATATAACGTTATACGTTATATCTTTATAGTATATAACGTTATACGTTATATCGTAATTGTATAGAACGTTATACGTTATATCGTAATAGTATATAACGTTATATGTTATATCGATATAGTATATAACGTTATACGTTATATCGTAATAGTATATAACGTTACATGTTATATCGATATAGTATATAACGTTATACGTTATATCGATATAGTATATAACGTTATACGTTATATCGTTATGGTATATAACGTTATACGCTATATCGTTATACTATATAACGTTATACGATATATAGTAATAGTATATAACGTTATACGTTATATCGTAATAGTATATAACGTTTTACGTTATATCGATATAGTATATAACGTTATACGTTATATCGATATAGTATATAACGTTATACGTTATATCGTTATAGTATATAACGTTATACGCTATATCGTTATACTATATAACGTTATACGATATATAGTAATAGTATATAACGTTATACGTTATATCGTAATAGTATATAACGTTTTACGTTATATCGTAATAGTATATAACGTTATACGTTATATCGTTATACTATATAACGATATACGCTATATCGTTATACTATATAACGTTATAAGTTATATCGATATAGTATATGACGTTATACGTTATATCGTCATACTACATAACGTTATACGTTATATCGTAATACTACATAACGTTATACGTTATATCGTCATAGTATATAACGTTATACGCTATATCGTTATACTATATAACGATATACGATATACAGTAATAGTATATAACGTTATACGTTATATCGTAATAGTATATAACGTTATACGTTATATCGTAATAGTATATAACGTTTTCCGTTATATCGATATAGTATATAACGTTATACGTTATATCGTTATAGTATATAACGTTATACGTTATATCGTTATAGTATATAACGTTATACGTTATATCGTAATTGTATATAACGTTATACGTTATATCGTAATAGTATATAACGTTATATGTTATATCGATATAGTATATAACGTTATACGTTATATCGTAATAGTATATAACGTTACATGTTATATCGATATAGTATATAACGTTATACGTTATATCGATATAGTATATAACGTTATACGTTATATGGTAATAGTATATAACGTTATACGTTATATCGTTATAGTATATAACGTTATACGTTATATCGTTATAGTATATAACGTTATACGTTATATCGTTATATTATATAACGTTATACGTTATATCTATATAGTATATAACGCTATACGTTATATCGTAACACTACATAACGTTATACGCTATATCGTTATACTATATAACGTTATACGATATATAGTAATAGTATATAACGTTATACGTTATATCGTAATAGTATATAACGTTTTACGATATATGGTAATAGTATATAACGTTATACGTTATATCGTAATTGTATATAACGTTATACGTTATATCGAAATTGTATATAACGTTATATGTTATATCGATATAGTATATAACGTTATACGTTATATCGTAATAGTATATAACGTTACATGTTATATCGATATAGTATATAACGTTATACGTTATATCGATATAGTATATAACGTTATACGTTATATCGTTATATTATATAACGTTTTACGTTATATCGGTATAGTATATAACGTTATACGTTATATCGATATAGTATATAACGTTATACGTTATATCGATATAGTATATAACGTTATACGTTATATCGTTATAGTATATAACGTTATACGCTATATCGTTATACTATATAACGTTATACGATATATAGTAATAGTATATAACGTTATACGTTATATCGTAATAGTATATAACGTTTTACGTTATATCGTAATAGTATATAACGTTATACGTTATATCGTTATACTATATAACGATATACGCTATATCGTTATACTATATAACGTTATACGTTATATCGATATAGTATATGACGTTATACGTTATATCGTCATACTACATAACGTTATACGTTATATCGTAATACTACATAACGTTATACGTTATATCGTCATAGTATATAACGTTATACGCTATATCGTTATACTATATAACGATATACGATATATAGTAATAGTATATAACGTTATACGTTATATCGTAATAGTATATAACGTTATACGGTATATCGTAATAGTATATAACGTTATACGTTATATCGTAATAGTATATAACGTTATACGTTATATCGATATAGTATATAACGTTATACGTTATATCGTCATACTACATAACGTTATACGTTATATCGTAATACTACATAACGTTATACGTTATATCGTCATAGTATATAACGTTATACGCTATATCGTTATACTATATAACGATATACGATATATAGTAATAGTATATAACGTTATACGTTATATCGTAATAGTATATAACGTTATACGTTATATCGTAATAGTATATAACGTTATACGTTATATCGTAATAGTATATAACGTTATACGTTATATCGATATAGTATATAACGTTATACGTTATATCGATATAGTATATAACGTTATACGTTATATCGTTATAGTATATAACGTCATACGCTATATCGTTATACTATATAACGTTATACGATATATAGTAATAGTATATAACGTTATACGTTATATCGTAATAGTATATAACGTTTTACGTTATATCGTAATAGTATATAACGTTATACGTTATATCGTTATAGTATATAACGTTATAAGTTATATCGATATAGTATATGACGTTATACGTTATATCGTCATACTACATAACGTTATACGTTATATCGTAATACTACATAACGTTATACGTTATATCGTCATAGTATATAACGTTATACGCTATATCGTTATACTATATAACGATATAAGATATATAGTAATAGTATATAACGTTATACGTTATATCGTAAGAGTATATAATGTTATACGTTATATCGTAATAGCATATAACGTTATACGTTATATCGTAATAGTATATAACGTTATACGTTATATCGTAATAGTATATAACGATATATGTTATATCGATATAGTATATAACGTTATACGTTATATCGATATAGTATATAACGCTATACGTTATATCGTTATAGTATATAACGTTATACGTTATATCGTAATAGTATATAACGTTATACGTTATATCGTAATAGTATATAACGATATATGTTATATCGATATAGTATATAACGTTATACGTTATATCGATATAGTATATAACGCTATACGTTATATCGTTATAGTATATAACGTTATACGCTATATCGATATAGTATATAACGCTATACGTTATATCGTAATACTACATAACGTTATAAGCTATATCGTTATACCATATAACGTTATACGATATATAGTAATAGTATATAACGTTATACGTTATATGGTAATAGTATATAACGTTATACGTTATATCGTAATTGTATATAACGTTATACGTTATATCGTAATAGTAAATAACGTTATATGTTATATCGATATAGTATATAACGTTATACGTTATATCGTAATAGTATATAACGTTACATGTTATATCGTTATAGTATATAACGTTATACGTTATATCGTAATTGTATATAACGTTATACGTTATATCGAAATTGTATATAACGTTATATGTTATATCGATATAGTATATAACGTTATACGTTATATCGTAATAGTATATAACGTTACATGTTATATCGATATAGTATATAACGTTATACGTTATATCGATATAGTATATAACGTTATACGTTATATCGTTATAGTATATAACGTTTTACGTTACATCGTAATATTATATAACGTTATACGTTATATCGTTATACTATATAACGATATACGATATATAGTAATAGTATATAACGTTATACGTTATATCGTAAAAGTATATAACGTTATACGTTATATCGTAATAGTATATAACGTTATACGTTATATCGTAATAGTATATAACGTTTTACGTTATATCGATATAGTATATAACGTTATACGTTATATCGATATAGTATATAACGTTATACGTTATATCGTCATACTACATAACGTTATACGTTATATCGTAATACTACATAACGTTATACGTTATATCGAAATTGTATATAACGTTATATGTTATATCGATATAGTATATAACGTTATACGTTATATCGTAATAGTATATAACGTTACATGTTATATCGATATAGTATATAACGTTATACGTTATATCGATATAGTATATAACGTTATACGTTATATCGTTATAGTATATAACGTTTTACGTTATATCGATATAGTATATAACGTTATACGTTATATCGATATAGTATATAACGTTATACGTTATATCGATATAGTATATAACGTTATACGTTATATCGTTATAGTATATAACGTTATACGCTATATCGTTATACTATATAACGTTATACGATATATAGTAATAGTATATAACGTTATACGTTATATCGTAATAGTATATAACGTTTTACGTTACATCGTAATATTATATAACGTTATACGTTATATCGTTATACTATATAACGATATACGCTATATCGTTATACTATATAACGTTATAAGTTATATCGATATAGTATATGACGTTATACGTTATATCGTCATACTACATAACGTTATACGTTATATCGTAATACTACATAACGTTATACGTTATATCGTCATAGTATATAACGTTATACGCTATATCGTTATACTATATAACGATATACGATATATAGTAATAGTATATAACGTTATACGTTATATCGTAATAGTATATAACGTTATACGTTATATCGTAATAGTATATAACGTTATACGTTATATCGTAATAGTATATAACGTTTTACGTTATATCGATATAGTATATAACGTTATACGTTATATCGATATAGTATATAATGTTATACGTTATATCGTCATACTACATAACGTTATACGTTATATCGTAATACTACATAACGTTATACGTTATATCGTCATAGTATATAACGTTATACGCTATATCGTTATACTATATAACGATATACGATATATAGTAATAGTATATAACGGTATACGTTATATCGTTATAGTATATAACGTTATACGTTATATCGTAATTGCATATAACGTTATACGTTATATCGTAATTGTATATAACGTTATACGTTATATCGTTATAGTATATAACGTTATACGTTATATGGTGATAGTATATAACGTTATACGTTATATCGTTATAGTATATAACCTTATACGTTATATCGTTATAGTATATAACGTTATACGTTATATCGTTATAGTATATAACGTTATACGTTATATCGTAATAGTATATAACGTTACATGTTATATCGATATAGTATATAACGTTATACGTTATATCGTTATAGTATATAACGTTATACGTTATATCGTTATAGTATATAACGTTATACGTTATATCGTAATTGTATATAACGTTATACGTTATATCGTAATTGTATATAACGTTATACGTTATATCGTTATAGTATATAACCTTATACGTTATATCGTAATAGTATATAACGTTACATGTTATATCGATATAGTATATAACGTTATACGTTATATCGTAATAGTATATAACGTTACATGTTATATCGTTATAGTATATAACGTTATACGTTATATCGTAATTGTATATAACGTTATACGTTATATCGTAACAGTATATAACGTTATATGTTATATCGATATAGTATATAACGTTATACGTTATATCGTAATAGTATATAACGTTACATGTTATATCGATATAGTATATAACGTTATACGTTATATCGATATAGTATATAACGTTATACGTTATATCGTTATAGTATATAACGTTATACGCTATATCGTTATACTATATAACGTTATACGATATATAGTAATAGTATATAACGTTATACGTTATATCGTAATAGTATATAACGTTTTACGTTATATCGATATAGTATATAACGTTATACGTTATATCGATATAGTATATAACGTTATACGTTATATCGTTATAGTATATAACGTTATACGCTATATCGTTATACTATATAACGTTATACGATATATAGTAATAGTATATAACGTTATACGTTATATCGTAATAGTATATAACGTTTTACGTTATATCGTAATAGTATATAACGTTATACGTTATATCGTTATACTATATAACGATATACGCTATATCGTTATACTATATAACGTTATAAGTTATATCGTCATAGTATATAACGTTATACGCTATATCGTTATACTATATAACGATATACGATATATAGTAATAGTATATAACGTTATACGTTATATCGTAATAGTATATAACGTTACATGTTATATCGATATAGTATATAACGTTATACGTTATATCGATATAGTATATAACGTTATAGGTTATATGGTAATAGTATATAACGTTATTCGTTATATGGTGATAGTATATAACGTTATACGTTATATCGTTATAGTATATAACCTTATACGTTATATCGTTATAGTATATAACGTTATACGTTATATCGTTATAGTATATAACGTTATACGTCATATCGTTATAGTATATAACGTTATACGATATATAGTAATAGTATATAACGTTATACGTTATATGGTGATAGTATATAACGTTATACGTTATATCGTTATAGTATATAACCTTATACGTTATATCGTTATAGTATATAACGTTATACGTTATATCGTTATAGTATATAACGTTATAAGTTATATCGTTATAGTATATAACGTTATACTTTATATCGTAATAGTATATAACGTTATACGATATATAGTGATAGTAAATGGCGTTATACGTTATATCGTTATAGTATATAACGTTATACGTTACATCGTTATAGTATATAACGTTATACGTTATATCGTAATAGTATATAACGTTATTCGTTATATCGATATAGTATATAATGCTATACGTTATATGGTAATAGTATATAACGTTATACGTTATATCGTTATAGTATATAACGTTATACGTTATATCGTTATAGTATATAACGTTATACGTTATATCGTAATTGTATATAACGTTATACGTTATATCGTAATAGTATATAACGTTATACGTTATATCGTTATAGTATATAACGTTATACGTTATATCGTTATAGTATATAACGTTATACGTTATATCGATATAGTATATAACGTTATACGTTATATCGTTATAGTATATAACGTTATACGCTATATCGTTATACTATATAACGTTATACGATATATAGTAATAGTATATAACGTTATACGTTATATCGTAATAGTATATAACGTTTTACGTTATATCGTAATAGTATATAACGTTATACGTTATATCGTTATACTATATAACGATATACGCTATATCGTTATACTATATAACGTTATAAGTTATATCGATATAGTATATGACGTTATACGTTATATCGTCATACTACATAACGTTATACGTTATATCGTAATACTACATAACGTTATACGTTATATCGTCATAGTATATAACGTTATACGTTATATCGTCATAGTATATAACGTTATACGCTATATCGTTATACTATATAACGATATACGATATATAGTAATAGTATATAACGTTATACGTTATATCGTAATAGTATATAACGTTATACGGTATATCGTAATAGTATATAACGTTATACGTTATATCGTAATAGTATATAACGTTATACGTTATATCGATATAGTATATAACGTTATACGTTATATCGATATAGTATATAACGTTATACGTTATATCGTCATACTACATAACGTTATACCTTATATCGTAATACTACATAACGTTATACGTTATATCGTCATAGTATATAACGTTATACGCTATATCGTTATACTATATAACGATATACGATATATAGTAATAGTATATAACGTTATACGTTATATCGTAATAGTATATAACGTTATACGTTATATCGTAATAGTATATAACGTTATACGTTATATCGTAATAGTATATAACGTTATACGGTATATCGTAATAGTATATAACGTTATACGTTATATCGTAATAGTATATAACGTTATACGTTATATCGTAATAGTATATAACGTTATACGTTATATCGTAATAGTATATAACGTTATACGTTATATCGTAATAGTATATAACGTTATACGTTATATCGTAATAGTATATAACGATATATGTTATATCGATATAGTATATAACGTTATACGTTATATCGATATAGTATATAACGCTATACGTTATATCGTTATAGTATATAACGTTATACGTTATATCGTAATAGTATATAACGTTATACGTTATATCGTAATAGTATATAACGATATATGTTATATCGATATAGTATATAACGTTATACGTTATATCGATATAGTATATAACGCTATACGTTATATCGTTATAGTATATAACGTTATACGCTATATCGATATAGTATATAACGCTATACGTTATATCGTAATACTACATAACGTTATAAGCTATATCGTTATACCATATAACGTTATACGATATATAGTAATAGTATATAACGTTATACGTTATATGGTAATAGTATATAACGTTATACGTTATATCGTAATAGTATATAACGATATATGTTATATCGTAATAGTATATAACGTTATATGTTATATCGATATAGTATATAACGTTATACGTTATATCGTAATAGTATATAACGTTACATGTTATATCGTTATAGTATATAACGTTATACGTTATATCGTAATTGTATATAACGTTATACGTTATATCGTAATAGTATATAACGCTATATGTTATATCGATATAGTATATAACGTTATACGTTATATCGATATAGTATATAACGTTATACGTTATATCGTCATACTACATAACGTTATACGTTATATCGTAATACTACATAACGTTATACGTTATATCGTCATAGTATATAACGTTATACGCTATATCGTTATACTATATAACGATATACGATATATAGTAATAGTATATAACGTTATACGTTATATCGTAATAGTATATAACGTTATGCGTTATATCGTAATAGTATATAACGTTATACGTTATATCGTAATAGTATATAACGTTATACGTTATATCGATATAGTATATAACGTTATACGTTATATCGATATAGTATATAACGTTATACGTTATATCGATATAGTATATAACGCTATACGTTATATCGTTATAGTATATAACGTTATACGTTATATCGTTATAGTATATAACGTCATACGCTATATCGTTATACTATATAACGTTATACGATATATAGTAATAGTATATAACGTTATACGTTATATCGTAATAGTATATAACGTTTTACGTTATATCGTAATAGTATATAACGTTATACGTTATATCGTTATAGTATATAACGTTATAAGTTATATCGATATAGTATATGACGTTATACGTTATATCGTCATACTACATAACGTTATACGTTATATCGTAATACTACATAACGTTGTGCGTTATATCGTCATAGTATATAACTTTATACGCTATATCGTTATACTATATAACGATATAAGATATAGTAATAGTATATAACGTTATACGTTATATCGTAAGAGTATATAATGTTATACGTTATATCGTAATAGTATATAACGTTATACGTTATATCGTAATAGTATATAACGTTATACGTTATATCGTAATAGTATATAACGATATATGTTATATCGATATAGTATATAACGTTATACGTTATATCGATATAGTATATAACGCTATACGTTATATCGTTATAGTATATAACGTTATACGTTATATCGTAATAGTATATAACGTTATACGTTATATCGTAATAGTATATAACGATATATGATATATCGATATAGTATATAACGTTATACGTTATATCGATATAGTATATAACGCTATACGTTATATCGTTATAGTATATAACGTTATACGCTATGTCGATATAGTATATAACGCTATACGTTATATCGTAATACTACATAACGTTATAAGCTATATCGTTATACTATATAACGTTATACGATATATAGTAATAGTATATAACGTTATACGTTATATGGTAATAGTATATAACGTTATACGTTATATCGTAATAGTATATAACGATATATGTTATATCGTAATAGTATATAACGTTATATGTTATATCGATATAGTATATAACGTTATACGTTATATCGTAATAGTATATAACGTTACATGTTATATCGTTATAGTATATAACGTTATACGTTATATCGTAATTGTATATAACGTTATACGTTATATCGTAATAGTATATAACGCTATATGTTATATCGATATAGTATATAACGTTATACGTTATATCGTAATAGTATATAACGTTACATGTTATATCGATATAGTATATAACGTTATACGTTATATCGATATAGTATATAACGTTGTACGTTATATCGTTATAGTATATAACGTTATACGCTATATCGTTATACTATATAACGTTATACGATATATAGTAATAGTATATAACGTTATACGTTATATCGTAATAGTATATAACGTTATACGTTATATCGTAATAGTATATAACGTTTTACGTTATATCGTAATAGTATATAACGTTATACGTTATATCGTTATAGTATATAACGTTATAAGTTATATCGATATAGTATATGACGTTATACGTTATATCGTCATACTACATAACGTTATACGTTATATCGTAATACTACATAACGTTATACGTTATATCGTCATAGTATATAACGTTATACTCTATATCGTTATACTATATAACGATATAAGATATATAGTAATAGTATATAACGTTATACGTTATATCGTAAGAGTATATAATGTTATACGTTATATCGTAATAGTATATAACGTTATACGTTATATCGTAATAGTATATAACGTTATACGTTATATCGTAATAGTATATAACGATATATGTTATATCGATATAGTATATAACGTTATACGTTATATCGATATAGTATATAACGCTATACGTTATATCGTTATAGTATATAACGTTATACGTTATATCGTAATAGTATATAACGTTATACGTTATATCGTAATAGTATATAACGATATATGTTATATCGATATAGTATATAACGTTATACGTTATATCGATATAGTATATAACGCTATACGTTATATCGTTATACTATATAACGATATAAGATATATAGTAATAGTATATAACGTTATACGTTATATCGTAAGAGTATATAATGTTATACGTTATATCGTAATAGTATATAACGTTATACGTTATATCGTAATAGTATATAACGTTATACGTTATATCGTAATAGTATATAACGATATATGTTATATCGATATAGTATATAACGTTATAAGCTATATCGTTATACCATATAACGTTATACGATATATAGTAATAGTATATAACGTTATACGTTATATGGTAATAGTATATAACGTTATACGTTATATCGTAATAGTATATAACGATATATGTTATATCGTAATAGTATATAACGTTATATGTTATATCGATATAGTATATAACGTTATACGTTATATCGTAATAGTATATAACGTTACATGTTATATCGTTATAGTATATAACGTTATACGTTATGTCGTAATTGTATATAACGTTATACGTTATATCGTAATAGTATATAACGCTATATGTTATATCGATATAGTATATAACGTTATACGTTATATCGTAATAGTATATAACGTTACATGTTATATCGATATAGTATATAACGTTATACGTTATATCGATATAGTATATAACGTTATACGTTATATGGTAATAGTATATAACGTTATACGTTATATCGTTATAGTATATAACGTTATACGTTATATCGTTATAGTATATAACGTTATACGTTATATCGTTATATTATATAACGTTATACGTTATATCTATATAGTATATAACGCTATACGTTATATCGTAACACTACATAACGTTATACGCTATATCGTTATACTATATAACGTTATACGATATATAGTAATAGTATATAACGTTATACGTTATATCGTAATAGTATATAACGTTTTACGATATATGGTAATAGTATATAACGTTATACGTTATATCGTAATTGTATATAACGTTATACGTTATATCGAAATTGTATATAACGTTATATGTTATATCGATATAGTATATAACGTTATACGTTATATCGTAATAGTATATAACGTTACATGTTATATCGATATAGTATATAACGTTATACGTTATATCGATATAGTATATAACGTTATACGTTATATCGTTATATTATATAACGTTTTACGTTATATCGATATAGTATATAACGTTATACGTTATATCGATATAGTATATAACGTTATACGTTATATCGATATAGTATATAACGTTATACGTTATATCGTTATAGTATATAACGTTATACGCTATATCGTTATACTATATAACGTTATACGATATATAGTAATAGTATATAACGTTATACGTTATATCGTAATAGTATATAACGTTTTACGTTATATCGTAATAGTATATAACGTTATACGTTATATCGTTATAGTATATAACGTTATAAGTTATATCGATATAGTATATGACGTTATACGTTATATCGTCATACTACATAACGTTATACGTTATATCGTAATACTACATAACGTTATACGTTATATCGTCATAGTATATAACGTTATACGCTATATCGTTATACTATATAACGATATAAGATATATAGTAATAGTATATAACGTTATACGTTATATCGTAAGAGTATATAATGTTATACGTTATATCGTAATAGTATATAACGTTATACGTTATATCGTAATAGTATATAACGTTATACGTTATATCGTAATAGTATATAACGATATATGTTATATCGATATAGTATATAACGTTATACGTTATATCGATATAGTATATAACGCTATACGTTATATCGTTATAGTATATAACGTTATACGTTATATCGTAATAGTATATAACGTTATACGTTATATCGTAATAGTATATAACGATATATGTTATATCGATATAGTATATAACGTTATACGTTATATCGATATAGTATATAACGCTATACGTTATATCGTTATAGTATATAACGTTATACGCTATATCGATATAGTATATAACGCTATACGTTATATCGTAATACTACATAACGTTATAAGCTATATCGTTATACCATATAACGTTATACGATATATAGTAATAGTATATAACGTTATACGTTATATGGTAATAGTATATAACGTTATACGTTATATCGTAATAGTATATAACGATATATGTTATATCGTAATAGTATATAACGTTATATGTTATATCGATATAGTATATAACGTTATACGTTATATCGTAATAGTATATAACGTTACATGTTATATCGTTATAGTATATAACGTTATACGTTATATCGTAATTGTATATAACGTTATACGTTATATCGTAATAGTATATAACGCTATATGTTATATCGATATAGTATATAACGTTATACGTTATATCGTAATACTACATAACGTTATACGATATATCGTCATAGTATATAACGTTATACGCTATATCGTTATACTATATAACGATATACGATATATAGTAATAGTATATAACGTGATACGTTATATCGTAATAGTATATAACGTTATACGTTATATCGTAATAGTATATAACGTTTTACGTTATATCGTAGTAGTATATAACGTTATACGTTACATGGTAATAGTATATAACGTTATACGTTATATCGTAATAGTATATAACGATATATGTTATATCGTAATAGTATATAACGTTATATGTTATATCGATATAGTATATAACGTTATACGTTATATCGTAATAGTATATAACGTTACATGTTATATCGTTATAGTGTATAACGTTATACGTTATATCGTCATACTACATAACGTTATACGTTATATCGTAATACTACATAACGTTATACGATATATCGTCATAGTATATAACGTTATACGCTATATCGTTATACTATATAACGATATACGATATATAGTAATAGTATATAACGTGATACGTTATATCGTAATAGTATATAACGTTATACGTTATATCGTAATAGTATATAACGTTTTACGTTATATCGTAGTAGTATATAACGTTATACGTTACATGGTAATAGTATATAACGTTATACGTTATATCGTAATAGTATATAACGATATATGTTATATCGTAATAGTATATAACGTTATATGTTATATCGATATAGTATATAACGTTATACGTTATATCGTAATAGTATATAACGTTACATGTTATATCGTTATAGTATATAACGTTATACGTTATATCGTAATTGTATATAACGTTATACGTTATATCGTAATAGTATATAACGTTATATGTTATATCGATATAGTATATAACGTTATACGTTATATCGTAATAGTATATAACGTTTTACGTTATATCGTAGTAGTATATAACGTTATACGTTATATCGTTATAGTATATAACGTTATAAGTTATATCGATATAGTATATGACGTTATACGTTATATCGTCATACTACATAACGTTATACGTTATATCGTAATACTACATAACGTTATACGTTATATCGTCATAGTATATAACGTTATACGCTATATCGTTATACTATATAACGATATAAGATATATAGTAATAGTATATAACGTTATACGTTATATCGTAAGAGTATATAATGTTATACGTTATATCGTAATAGTATATAACGTTATACGTTATATCGTAATAGTATATAACGTTATACGTTATATCGTAATAGTATATAACGATATATGTTATATCGATATAGTATATAACGTTATACGTTATATCGATATAGTATATAACGCTATACGTTATATCGTTATAGTATATAACGTTATACGTTATATCGTTATAGTATATAACGTCATACGCTATATCGTTATACTATATAACGTTATACGATATATAGTAATAGTATATAACGTTATACGTTATATCGTAATAGTATATAACGTTTTACGTTATATCGTAATAGTATATAACGTTATACGTTATATCGTTATAGTATATAACGTTATAAGTTATATCGATATAGTATATGACGTTATACGTTATATCGTCATACTACATAACGTTATACGTTATATCGTAATACTACATAACGTTGTGCGTTATATCGTCATAGTATATAACTTTATACGCTATATCGTTATACTATATAACGATATAAGATATATAGTAATAGTATATAACGTTATACGTTATATCGTAAGAGTATATAATGTTATACGTTATATCGTAATAGTATATAACGTTATACGTTATATCGTAATAGTATATAACGTTATACGTTATATCGTAATATTATATAACGATATATGTTATATCGATATAGTATATAACGTTATACGTTATATCGATATAGTATATAACGCTATACGTTATATCGTTATAGTATATAACGTTATACGTTATATCGTAATAGTATATAACGTTATACGTTATATCGTAATAGTATATAACGATATATGTTATATCGATATAGTATATAACGTTATACGTTATATCGATATAGTATATAACGCTATACGTTATATCGTTATAGTATATAACGTTATACGCTATGTCGATATAGTATATAACGCTATACGTTATATCGTAATACTACATAACGTTATAAGCTATATCGTTATACTATATAACGTTATACGATATATAGTAATAGTATATAACGTTATACGTTATATGGTAATAGTATATAACGTTATACGTTATATCGTAATAGTATATAACGATATATGTTATATCGTAATAGTATATAACGTTATATGTTATATCGATATAGTATATAACGTTATACGTTATATCGTAATAGTATATAACGTTACATGTTATATCGTTATAGTATATAACGTTATACGTTATATCGTAATTGTATATACGTTATACGTTATATCGTAATAGTATATAACGCTATATGTTATATCGATATAGTATATAACGTTATACGTTATATCGTAATAGTATATAACGTTACATGTTATATCGATATAGTATATAACGTTATACGTTATATCGATATAGTATATAACGTTGTACGTTATATCGTTATAGTATATAACGTTATACGCTATATCGTTATACTATATAACGTTATACGATATATAGTAATAGTATATAACGTTATACGTTATATCGTAATAGTATATAACGTTATACGTTATATCGTAATAGTATATAACGTTTTACGTTATATCGTAATAGTATATAACGTTATACGTTATATCGTTATAGTATATAACGTTATAAGTTATATCGATATAGTATATGACGTTATACGTTATATCGTCATACTACATAACGTTATACGTTATATCGTAATACTACATAACGTTATACGTTATATCGTCATAGTATATAACGTTATACGCTATATCGTTATACTATATAACGATATAAGATATATAGTAATAGTATATAACGTTATACGTTATATCGTAATAGTATATAACGTTATACGTTATATCGTTATAGTATATAACGTTATAAGTTATATCGATATAGTATATGACGTTATACGTTATATCGTCATACTACATAACGTTATACGTTATATCGTAATACTACATAACGTTATACGTTATATCGTCATAGTATATAACGTTACACGCTATATCGTTATACTATATAACGATATAAGATATATAGTAATAGTATATAACGTTATACGTTATATCGTAAGAGTATATAATGTTATACGTTATATCGTAATAGTATATAACGTTATACGTTATATCGTAATAGTATATAACGTTATACGTTATATCGTAATAGTATATAACGATATATGTTATATCGATATAGTATATAACGTTATACGTTATATCGATATAGTATATAACGCTATACGTTATATCGTTATAGTATATAACGTTATACGTTATATCGTAATAGTATATAACGTTATACGTTATATCGTAATAGTATATAACGATATATGTTATATCGATATAGTATATAACGTTATACGTTATATCGATATAGTATATAACGCTATACGTTATATCGTTTATAGTATATAACGTTATACGCTATATCGATATAGTATATAACGCTATACGTTATATCGTAATACTACATAACGTTATAAGCTATATCGTTATACCATATAACGTTATACGATATATAGTAATAGTATATAACGTTATACGTTATATGGTAATAGTATATAACGTTATACGTTATATCGTAATAGTATATAACGATATATGTTATATCGTAATAGTATATAACGTTATATGTTATATCGATATAGTATATAACGTTATACGTTATATCGTAATAGTATATAACGTTACATGTTATATCGTTATAGTATATAACGTTATACGTTATGTCGTAATTGTATATAACGTTATACGTTATATCGTAATAGTATATAACGCTATATGTTATATCGATATAGTATATAACGTTATACGTTATATCGTAATAGTATATAACGTTACATGTTATATCGATATAGTATATAACGTTATACGTTATATCGATATAGTATATAACGTTATACGTTATATGGTAATAGTATATAACGTTATACGTTATAATCGTTATAGTATATAACGTTATACGTTATATCGTTATAGTATATAACGTTATACGTTATATCGTTATATTATATAACGTTATACGTTATATCTATATAGTATATAACGCTATACGTTATATCGTAACACTACATAACGTTATACGCTATATCGTTATACTATATAACGTTATACGATATATAGTAATAGTATATAACGTTATACGTTATATCGTAATAGTATATAACGTTTTACGATATATGGTAATAGTATATAACGTTATACGTTATATCGTAATTGTATATAACGTTATACGTTATATCGAAATTGTATATAACGTTATATGTTATATCGATATAGTATATAACGTTATACGTTATATCGTAATAGTATATAACGTTACATGTTATATCGATATAGTATATAACGTTATACGTTATATCGATATAGTATATAACGTTATACGTTATATCGTTATATTATATAACGTTTTACGTTATATCGATATAGTATATAACGTTATACGTTATATCGATATAGTATATAACGTTATACGTTATATCGATATAGTATATAACGTTATACGTTATATCGTTATAGTATATAACGTTATACGCTATATCGTTATACTATATAACGTTATACGATATATAGTAATAGTATATAACGTTATACGTTATATCGTAATAGTATATAACGTTTTACGTTATATCGTAATAGTATATAACGTTATACGTTATATCGTTATACTATATAACGATATACGCTATATCGTTATAGTATATAACGTTATACGCTATGTCGATATAGTATATAACGCTATACGTTATCGTAATACTACATAACGTTATAAGCTATATCGTTATACTATATAACGTTATACGATATATAGTAATAGTATATAACGTTATACGTTATATGGTAATAGTATATAACGTTATACGTTATATCGTAATAGTATATAACGATATATGGTATATCGTAATAGTATATAACGTTATATGTTATATCGATATAGTATATAACGTTATACGTTATATCGTAATAGTATATAACGTTACATGTTATATCGTTATAGTATATAACGTTATACGTTATATCGTAATTGTATATAACGTTATACGTTATATCGTAATAGTATATAACGCTATATGTTATATCGATATAGTATATAACGTTATACGTTATATCGTAATAGTATATAACGTTACATGTTATATCGATATAGTATATAACGTTATACGTTATATCGATATAGTATATAACGTTGTACGTTATATCGTTATAGTATATAACGTTATACGCTATATCGTTATACTATATAACGTTATACGATATATAGTAATAGTATATAACGTTATACGTTATATCGTAATAGTATATAACGTTATACGTTATATCGTAATAGTATATAACGATATATGTTATATCGATATAGTATATAACGTTATACGTTATATCGATATAGTATATAACGCTATACGTTATATCGTTATAGTATATAACGTTATACGCTATATCGATATAGTATATAACGCTATACGTTATATCGTAATACTACATAACGTTATAAGCTATATCGTTATACCATATAACGTTATACGATATATAGTAATAGTATATAACGTTATACGTTATATGGTAATAGTATATAACGTTATACGTTATATCGTAATAGTATATAACGATATATGTTATATCGTAATAGTATATAACGTTATATGTTATATCGATATAGTATATAACGTTATACGTTATATCGTAATAGTATATAACGTTACATGTTATATCGTTATAGTATATAACGTTATACGTTATATCGTAATTGTATATAACGTTATACGTTATATCGTAATAGTATATAACGCTATATGTTATATCGATATAGTATATAACGTTATACGTTATATCGTAATAGTATATAACGTTACATGTTATATCGATATAGTATATAACGTTATACGTTATATCGATATAGTATATAACGTTGTACGTTATATCGTTATAGTATATAACGTTATACGCTATATCGTTATACTATATAACGTTATACGATATATAGTAATAGTATATAACGTTATACGTTATATCGTAATAGTATATAACGTTATACGTTATATCGTAATAGTATATAACGTTTTACGTTATATCGTAATAGTATATAACGTTATACGTTATATCGTTATAGTATATAACGTTATAAGTTATATCGATATAGTATATGACGTTATACGTTATATCGTCATACTACATAACGTTATACGTTATATCGTAATACTACATAACGTTATACGATATATCGTCATAGTATATAACGTTATACGCTATATCGTTATACTATATAACGATATACGATATATAGTAATAGTATATAACGTGATACGTTTATATCGTAATAGTATATAACGTTATACGTTATATCGTAATAGTATATAACGTTTTACGTTATATCGTAGTAGTATATAACGTTATACGTTACATGGTAATAGTATATAACGTTATACGTTATATCGTAATAGTATATAACGATATATGTTATATCGTAATAGTATATAACGTTATATGTTATATCGATATAGTATATAACGTTATACGTTATATCGTAATAGTATATAACGTTACATGTTATATCGTTATAGTATATAACGTTTATACGTTATATCGTAATTGTATATAACGTTATACGTTATATCGTTATAGTATATAACGTTATACGTTATATCGATATAGTATATGACGTTAAACGTTATATCGTCATACTACATAACGTTATACGTTATATCGATATAGTATATAACGTTATACGTTATATCGATATATTATATTAACGTTATACGTTATATCGTTATAGTATATAACGTTATACGCTATATCGTTATACTATATAACGTTATACGATATATAGTAATAGTATATAACGTTATACGTTACATCGTAATAGTATATAACGTTTTACGTTATATCGTAATAGTATATAACGTTATACGTTATATCGTTATAGTATATAACGTTATAAGTTATATCGATATAGTATATGACGTTATACGTTATATCGTCATACTACATAACGTTATACGTTATATCGTAATACTACATAACGTTATACGTTATATCGTCATAGTATATAACGTTATACGCTATATCGTTATACTATATAACGATATAAGATATATAGTAATAGTATATAACGTTATACGTTATATCGTAAGAGTATATAATGTTATACGTTATATCGTAATAGTATATAACGTTATACGTTATATCGTAATAGTATATAACGTTATACGTTATATCGTAATAGTATATAACGATATATGTTATATCGATATAAGTATATAACGTTATACGTTATATCGATATAGTATATAACGCTATACGTTATATCGTTATAGTATATAACGTTATACGTTATATCGTTATAGTATATAACGTCATACGCTATATCGTTATACTATATAACGTTATACGATATATAGTAATAGTATATAACGTTATACGTTATATCGTAATAGTATATAACGTTTTACGTTATATCGTAATAGTATATAACGTTATACGTTATATCGTTATAGTATATAACGTTATAAGTTATATCGATATAGTTTATGACGTTATACGTTATATCGTCATACTACATAACGTTATACGTTATATCGTAATACTACATAACGTTGTGCGTTATATCGTCATAGTATATAACTTTATACGCTATATCGTTATACTATATAACGATATAAGATATATAGTAATAGTATATAACGTTATACGTTATATCGTAAGAGTATATAATGTTATACGTTATATCGTAATAGTATATAACGTTATACGTTATATCGTAATAGTATATAACGTTATACGTTATATCGTAATAGTATATAACGATATATGTTATATCGATATAGTATATAACGTTATACGTTATATCGATATAGTATATAACGCTATACGTTATATCGTTATAGTATATAACGTTATACGTTATATCGTAATAGTATATAACGTTATACGTTATATCGTAATAGTATATAACGATATATGTTATATCGATATAGTATATAACGTTATACGTTATATCGATATAGTATATAACGCTATACGTTATATCGTTATAGTATATAACGTTATAGGCTATATCGATATAGTATATAACGCTATACGTTATATCGTAATACTACATAACGTTATAAGCTATATCGTTATACTATATAACGTTATACGATATATAGTAATAGTATATAACGTTATACGTTATATGGTAATAGTATATAACGTTATACGTTATATCGTAATAGTATATAACGATATATGTTATATCGTAATAGTATATAACGTTATATGTTATATCGATATAGTATATAACGTTATACGTTATATCGTAATAGTATATAACGTTACATGTTATATCGTTATAGTATATAACGTTATACGTTATATCGTAATTGTATATAACGTTATACGTTATATCGTAATAGTATATAACGCTATATGTTATATCGATATAGTATATAACGTTATACGTTATATCGTAATAGTATATAACGTTACATGTTATATCGATATAGTATATAACGTTATACGTTATATCGATATAGTATATAACGTTGTACGTTATATCGTTATAGTATATACGTTATACGCTATATCGTTATACTATATAACGTTATACGATATATAGTAATAGTATATAACGTTATACGTTATATCGTAATAGTATATAACGTTATACGTTATATCGTAATAGTATATAACGTTTTTACGTTATATCGTAATAGTATATAACGTTATACGTTATATCGTTATAGTATATAACGTTATAAGTTATATCGATATAGTATATGACGTTATACGTTATATCGTCATACTACATAACGTTATACGTTATATCGTAATACTACATAACGTTATACGATATATCGTCATAGTATATAACGTTATACGCTATATCGTTATACTATATAACGATATACGATATATAGTAATAGTATATAACGTGATACGTTATAATCGTAATAGTATATAACGTTATACGTTATATCGTAATAGTATATAACGTTTTACGTTATATCGTAGTAGTATATAACGTTATACGTTACATGGTAATAGTATATAACGTTATACGTTATATCGTAATAGTATATAACGATATATGTTATATCGTAATAGTATATAACGTTATATGTTATATCGATATAGTATATAACGTTATACGTTATATCGTATAGTATATAACGTTACATGTTATTATCGTTATAGTATATAACGTTATACGTTATATCGTAATTGTATATAACGTTATACGTTATATCGTAATAGTATATAACGTTATATGTTATATCGATATAGTATATAACGTTATACGTTCTATCGTAATAGTATATAACGTTTTACGTTATATCGTAGTAGTATATAACGTTATACGTTATATCGTTATAGTATATAACGTTATACGTTATATCGATATAGTATATGACGTTAAACGTTATATCGTCATACTACATAACGTTATACGTTATATCGATATAGTATATAACGTTATACGTTATATCGATATAGTATATAACGTTATACGTCATATCGTTATAGTATATAACGTTATACGCTATATCGTTATACTATATAACGTTATACGGTATATAGTAATAGTATATAACGTTATACGTTACATCGTTATAGTATATAACGTTATACGCTATATCGTAATAGTATATAACGTTATTCGTTATATCGATATAGTATATAACGCTATACGTTATATCGTAACACTACATAACGTTATACGCTATATCGTTATACTATATAACGTTATACGATATATAGTAATAGTATATAACGTTATACGTTATATCGTTATAGTATATAACGTTATACGTTATATCGTAATAGTATATAACGTTATACGTTATATCGTTATAGTATATAACGTTATACGTTATATCGATATAGTATATGACGTTATACGTTATATCGTAATGCTACATAACGTTATACGTTATATCGTTATAGTATATAACGTTATAGGTTATACCGTTATAGTATATAACGTTATACGTTATATCGTTATAGTATATAACGTTATACGTTATATCGTAATAGTATATAACGTTATACGATATATAGTAATAGTAAATGGCGTTATACGTTATATCGTTATAGTATATAACGTTATACGTTACATCGTTATAGTATATAACGTTATACGTTATATCGTAATTGTATATAACGTTATACGTTATATCGTAATAGTATATAACGTTACATGTTATATCGATATAGTATATAACGTTATACGTTATATCGTTACAGTATATAACGTTATACGATATATAGTAATAGTATATAACGTTATACGTTATATCGTTATAGTATATAACGTTATACGTTATATCGTAATAGTATATAACGTTATACGATATATAGTAATAGTAAATGGCGTTATACGTTATATCGTTATAGTATATAACGTTATACGTTACATCGTTATAGTATATAACGTTATACGCTATATCGTAATAGTATATAACGTTATTCGTTATATCGATATAGTATATAACGCTATACGTTATATCGTAACACTACATAACGTTATACGCTATATCGTTATACTATATAACGTTATACGATATATAGTAATAGTATATAACGTTATACGTTATATCGTTATAGTATATAACGTTATACGTTATATCGTAATAGTAATATAACGTTATACGTTATATCGTAATTGTATATAACGTTATACGTTATATCGTTATAGTATATAACGTTATACGTTATATGGTGATAGTATATAACGTTATACGTTATATCGTTATAGTATATAACCTTATACGTTATATCGTTATAGTATATAACGTTATACGTTATATCGTTATAGTATATAACGTTATACGTTATATCGTAATAGTATATAACGTTACATGTTATATCGATATAGTATATAACGTTATACGTTATAGTGATATAGTATATAACGTTATAGGTTATATGGTAATAGTATATAACGTTATTCGTTATATGGTGATAGTATATAACGTTATACGTATATCGTTATAGTATATAACCTTATACGTTATATCGTTATAGTATATAACGTTAAACGTTATATCGTAATTGTATATAACGTTATACGTTATATCGTAATTGTATATAACGTTATACGTTATATCGTTATAGTATATAACGTTATACGTTATATGGTGATAGTTTATAACGTTATACGTTTATATCGTTATAGTATCTAACCTTATACGTTATATCGTTATAGTATATAACGTTATACGTTATATCGTTATAGTATATAACGTTATACGTTATATCGTAATAGTATATAACGTTACATGTTATATCGATATAGTATATAACGTTATACGTTATATCGTTATAGTATATAACCTTATACGTTATATCGTTATAGTATTTAACGTTATTACGTTATATCGTTATAGTATATAACGTTATACGTTATATCGTAATAGTATATAACGTTATACGAGATATAGTAATAGTAAATGGCGTTATACGTTATATCGTTATAGTATATAACGTTATACGTTACATCGTTATAGTATATAACGTTATACGTTATATCGTAATAGTATATAACGTTATTCGTTATATCGATATAGTATATAACGCTATACGTTATATGGTATAGTATATAACGTTATACGTTATATCGTTATAGTATATAACGTTATACGTTTATATCGTTATAGTATATAACGTTATACGTTATATCGTAATTGTATATAACGTTATACGTTATATCGTAATAGTATATAACGTCATACGTTATATCGTTATAGTATATAACGTTATACGTTATATCGTTATAGTATATAACGTTATACGTTATATCGTAATTGTATATAACGTTATACGTTATATCGTAATAGTATATAACGTTATATGTTATATCGATATAGTATATAACGTTATACGTTATATCGATATAGTATATAACGTTATACGTTATATCGTGATTGTATATAACGTTATACGTTATATCGTAATAGTATATAACGTTATACGTTATATCGTTATAGTAATATAACGTTATACGTTATATCGTTATAGTATATAACGTTATACGTTATATCGTCATACTACATAACGTTATACGTTATATCGTATTACTACATAACGTTATACGTTATATCGTCATAGTATATAACGTTATACGCTATATCGTTATACTATATAACGATATACGATATATAGTAATAGTATATAACGTTATACGTTATATCGTAATAGTATATAACGTTATACGCTATATCGTAATAGTATATAACGTTATACGTTATATGGTGATAGTATATAACGTTATACGTTATATCGTTATAGTATATAACGTTATACGTTATATCGTAATTGTATATAACGTTATACGTTATATCGTAATTGTATATAACGTTATACGTTATATCGTAATTGTATATAACGTTATCGTTATATCGTCATAGTATATAACGTTTATACGCTATATCGTAATAGTATATAACGTTATACGTTATATGGTGATAGTATATAACGTTATACGTTATATCGTTATAGTATATAACGTTATACGTTATATCGTAATTGTATATAACGTTATACGTTATATCGTAATTGTATATAACGTTATACGTTATATCGTAATTGTATATAACGTTATACGTTACATCGTTATAGTATATAACGTTATACGTTATATCGTAATAGTATATAGCGTTATACGATATATAGTAATAGTAAATGGCGTTATACATTATATCGTTATAATATATAACGTTATACGTTACATCGTTATAATATATAACGTTATACGTTATATCGTAATAGTATATAACGTTATACGTTATGTCGTTATAGTATATAACGTTATACGTTATATCGTTATAGTATATAACGTTATACGTTATATCGTAATAGTATATAACGTTATATGCTATATCGTTATACTATATAACGTTATACGATATATAGTCAATAGTATATAACGTTATACGTTATATCGTAATAGTATATAACGTTATACGTTATATGGTAATAGTATATAACGTTTTACGTTATATCGTAATAGTATATAACGTTATACGTTATATCGTTATAGTATATAACGTTATACGCTATATCGTTATACTATATAACGTTATACGATATATAGTAATAGTATATAACGTTATACGTTACATCGTAATAGTATATAACGTTTTACGTTATATCGTAATAGTATATAACGTTATACGTTATATCGTTATAGTATATAACGTTATAAGTTATATCGATATAGTATATGACGTTATACGTTATATCGTCATACTACATAACGTTATACGTTATATCGTAATAGTATATAACGTTATACGTTATATCGTAATAGTATATAACGATATATGTTATATCGATATAGTATATAACGTTATACGTTATATCGATATAGTATATAACGCTATACGTTATATCGTTATAGTATATAACGTTATACGTTATATCGTTATAGTATATAACGTCATACGCTATATCGTTATACTATATAACGTTATACGATATATAGTAATAGTATATAACGTTATACGTTATATCGTAATAGTATATAACGTTTTACGTTATATCGTAATAGTATATAACGTTATACGTTATATCGTTATAGTGTATAACGTTATAAGTTATATCGATATAGTATATGACGTTATACGTTATATCGTCATACTACATAACGTTATACGTTATATCGTAATACTACATAACGTTGTGCGTTATATCGTCATAGTATATAACTTTATACGCTATATCGTTATACTATATAACGATATAAGATATATAGTAATAGTATATAACGTTATACGTTATATCGTAAGAGTATATAATGTTATACGTTATATCGTAATAGTATATAACGTTATACGTTATATCGTAATAGTATATAACGTTATACGTTATATCGTAATAGTATATAACGTTATATGCTATATCGTTATACTATATAACGTTATACGATATATAGTAATAGTATATAACGTTATACGTTATATCGTAATAGTATATAACGTTATACGTTATATGGTAATAGTATATAACGTTTTACGTTATATCGTAATAGTATATAACGATATATGTTATATCGATATAGTATATAACGTTATACGTTATATCGATATAGTATATAACGCTATACGTTATATCGTTATAGTATATAACGTTATACGCTATATCGATATAGTATATAACGCTATACGTTATATCGTAATACTACATAACGTTATAAGCTATATCGTTATACTATATAACGTTATACGATATATAGTAATAGTATATAACGTTATACGTTATATGGTAATAGTATATAACGTTATACGTTATATCGTAATAGTATATAACGATATATGTTATATCGTAATAGTATATAACGTTATATGTTATATCGATATAGTATATAACGTTATACGTTATATCGTAATAGTATATAACGTTACATGTTATATCGTTATAGTATATAACGTTATACGTTATATCGTAATTGTATATAACGTTATACGTTATATCGTAATAGTATATAACGCTATATGTTATATCGATATAGTATATAACGTTATACGTTATATCGTAATAGTATATAACGTTACATGTTATATCGATATAGTATATAACGTTATACGTTATATCGATATAGTATATAACGTTGTACGTTATATCGTTATAGTATATAACGTTATACGCTATATCGTTATACTATATAACGTTATACGATATATAGTAATAGTATATAACGTTATACGTTATATCGTAATAGTATATAACGTTATACGTTATATCGTAATAGTATATAACGTTTTACGTTATATCGTAATAGTATATAACGTTATACGTTATATCGTTATAGTATATAACGTTATAAGTTATATCGATATAGTATATGACGTTATACGTTATATCGTCATACTACATAACGTTATACGTTATATCGTAATACTACATAACGTTATACGATATATCGTCATAGTATATAACGTTATACGCTATATCGTTATACTATATAACGATATACGATATATAGTAATAGTATATAACGTGATACGTTATATCGTAATAGTATATAACGTTATACGTTATATCGTAATAGTATATAACGTTTTACGTTATATCGTAGTAGTATATAACGTTATACGTTACATGGTAATAGTATATAACGTTATACGTTATATCGTAATAGTATATAACGATATATGTTATATCGTAATAGTATATAACGTTATATGTTATATCGATATAGTATATAACGTTATACGTTATATCGTAATAGTATATAACGTTACATGTTATATCGTTATAGTATATAACGTTATACGTTATATCGTAATTGTATATAACGTTATACGTTATATCGTAATAGTATATAACGTTATATGTTATATCGATATAGTATATAACGTTATACGTTCTATCGTAATAGTATATAACGTTTTACGTTATATCGTAGTAGTATATAACGTTATACGTTATATCGTTATAGTATATAACGTTATACGTTATATCGATATAGTATATGACGTTAAACGTTATATCGTCATACTACATAACGTTATACGTTATATCGATATAGTATATAACGTTATACGTTATATCGATATAGTATATAACGTTATACGTTATATCGTTATAGTATATAACGTTATACGCTATATCGTTATACTATATAACGTTATACGATATATAGTAATAGTATATAACGTTATACGTTACATCGTTATAGTATATAACGTTATACGCTATATCGTAATAGTATATAACGTTATTCGTTATATCGATATAGTATATAACGCTATACGTTATATCGTAACACTACATAACGTTATACGCTATATCGTTATACTATATAACGTTATACGATATATAGTAATAGTATATAACGTTATACGTTATATCGTTATAGTATATAACGTTATACGTTATATCGTAATAGTATATAACGTTATACGTTATATCGTTATAGTATATAACGTTATACGTTATATCGATATAGTATATGACGTTATACGTTATATCGTAATGCTACATAACGTTATACGTTATATCGTTATAGTATATAACGTTATAGGTTATACCGTTATAGTATATAACGTTATACGTTATATCGTTATAGTATATAACGTTATACGTTATATCGTAATAGTATATAACGTTATACGATATATAGTAATAGTAAATGGCGTTATACGTTATATCGTTATAGTATATAACGTTATACGTTACATCGTTATAGTATATAACGTTATACGTTATATCGTAATTGTATATAACGTTATACGTTATATCGTAATAGTATATAACGTTACATGTTATATCGATATAGTATATAACGTTATACGTTATATCGTTACAGTATATAACGTTAAACGTTATATCGTAATTGTATATAACGTTATACGTTATATCGTAATTGTATATAACGTTATACGTTATATCGTTATAGTATATAACGTTATACGTTATATGGTGATAGTATATAACGTTATATGTTATATCGTTATAGTATATAACCTTATACGTTATATCGTTATAGTATATAACGTTATACGTTATATCGTTATAGTATATAACGTTATACGTTATATCGTAATAGTATATAACGTTACATGTTATATCGATATAGTATATAACGTTATACGTTATAGTGATATAGTATATAACGTTATAGGTTATATGGTAATAGTATATAACGTTATTCGTTATATGGTGATAGTATATAACGTTATACGTTATATCGTTATAGTATATAACCTTATACGTTATATCGTTATAGTATATAACGTTAAACGTTATATCGTAATTGTATATAACGTTATACGTTATATCGTAATAGTATATAACGTTATACGAGATATAGTAATAGTAAATGGCGTTATACGTTATATCGTTATAGTATATAACGTTATACGTTACATCGTTATAGTATATAACGTTATACGTTATATCGTAATAGTATATAACGTTATTCGTTATATCGATATAGTATATATCGCTATACGTTATATGGTAATAGTATATAACGTTATACGTTATATCGTTATAGTATATAACGTTATACGTTATATCGTTATAGTATATAACGTTATACGTTATATCGTAATTGTATATAACGTTATACGTTATATCGTAATAGTATATAACGTTATACGTTATATCGTTATAGTATATAACGTTATACGTTATATCGTTATAGTATATAACGTTATACGTTATATCGTAATTGTATATAACGTTATACGTTATATCGTAATAGTATATAACGTTATATGTTATATCGATATAGTATATAACGTTATACGTTATATCGTTATAGTATATAACGTTATACGTTATATCGTGATTGTATATAACGTTATACGTTATATCGTAATAGTATATAACGTTATACGTTATATCGTTATAGTATATAACGTTATACGTTATATCGTTATAGTATATAACGTTATACGTTATATCGTCATACTACATAACGTTATACGTTATATCGTAATACTACATAACGTTATACGTTATATCGTCATAGTATATAACGTTATACGCTATATCGTTATACTATATAACGATATACGATATATAGTAATAGTATATAACGTTATACGTTATATCGTAATAGTATATAACGTTATACGCTATATCGTAATAGTATATAACGTTATACGTTATATGGTGATAGTATATAACGTTATACGTTATATCGTTATAGTATATAACGTTATACGTTATATCGTAATTGTATATAACGTTATACGTTATATCGTAATTGTATATAACGTTATACGTTATATCGTAATTGTATATAACGTTATACGTTATATCGTCATAGTATATAACGTTATACGCTATATCGTAATAGTATATAACGTTATACGTTATATGGTGATAGTATATAACGTTATACGTTATATCGTTATAGTATATAACGTTATACGTTATATCGTAATTGTATATAACGTTATACGTTATATCGTAATTGTATATAACGTTATACGTTATATCGTAATTGTATATAACGTTATACGTTATATCGTAATAGTATATAACGTTACATGTTATATCGATATAGTATATAACGTTATACGTTATATCGTTACAGTATATAACGTTAAACGTTATATCGTAATTGTATATAACGTTATACGTTATATCGTAATTGTATATAACGTTATACGTTATATCGTTATAGTATATAACGTTATACGTTATATGGTGATAGTATATAACGTTATACGTTATATCGTTATAGTATATAACCTTATACGTTATATCGTTATAGTATATAACGTTATACGTTATATCGTTATAGTATATAACGTTATACGTTATATCGTAATAGTATATAACGTTACATGTTATATTGATATAGTATATAACGTTATACGTTATAGTGATATAGTATATAACGTTATAGGTTATATGGTAATAGTATATAACGTTATTCGTTATATGGTGATAGTATATAACGTTATACGTTATATCGTTATAGTATATAACCTTATACGTTATATCGTTATAGTATATAACGTTATACGTTATATCGTTATAGTATATAACGTCATACGCTATATCGTTATACTATATAACGTTATACGATATATAGTAATAGTATATAACGTTATACGTTATATCGTAATAGTATATAACGTTTTACGTTATATCGTAATAGTATATAACGTTATACGTTATATCGTTATAGTGTATAACGTTATAAGTTATATCGATATAGTATATGACGTTATACGTTATATCGTCATACTACATAACGTTATACGTTATATCGTAATACTACATAACGTTGTGCGTTATATCGTCATAGTATATAACTTTATACGCTATATCGTTATACTATATAACGATATAAGATATATAGTAATAGTATATAACGTTATACGTTATATCGTAAGAGTATATAATGTTATACGTTATATCGTAATAGTATATAACGTTATACGTTATATCGTAATAGTATATAACGTTATACGTTATATCGTAATAGTATATAACGTTATATGCTATATCGTTATACTATATAACGTTATACGATATATAGTAATAGTATATAACGTTATACGTTATATCGTAATAGTATATAACGTTATACGTTATATGGTAATAGTATATAACGTTTTACGTTATATCGTAATAGTATATAACGATATATGTTATATCGATATAGTATATAACGTTATACGTTATATCGATATAGTATATAACGCTATACGTTATATCGTTATAGTATATAACGTTATACGCTATATCGATATAGTATATAACGCTATACGTTATATCGTAATACTACATAACGTTATAAGCTATATCGTTATACTATATAACGTTATACGATATATAGTAATAGTATATAACGTTATACGTTATATGGTAATAGTATATAACGTTATACGTTATATCGTAATAGTATATAACGATATATGTTATATCGTAATAGTATATAACGTTATATGTTATATCGATATAGTATATAACGTTATACGTTATATCGTAATAGTATATAACGTTACATGTTATATCGTTATAGTATATAACGTTATACGTTATATCGTAATTGTATATAACGTTATACGTTATATCGTAATAGTATATAACGCTATATGTTATATCGATATAGTATATAACGTTATACGTTATATCGTAATAGTATATAACGTTACATGTTATATCGATATAGTATATAACGTTATACGTTATATCGATATAGTATATAACGTTGTACGTTATATCGTTATAGTATATAACGTTATACGCTATATCGTTATACTATATAACGTTATACGATATATAGTAATAGTATATAACGTTATACGTTATATCGTAATAGTATATAACGTTATACGTTATATCGTAATAGTATATAACGTTTTACGTTATATCGTAATAGTATATAACGTTATACGTTATATCGTTATAGTATATAACGTTATAAGTTATATCGATATAGTATATGACGTTATACGTTATATCGTCATACTACATAACGTTATACGTTATATCGTAATACTACATAACGTTATACGATATATCGTCATAGTATATAACGTTATACGCTATATCGTTATACTATATAACGATATACGATATATAGTAATAGTATATAACGTGATACGTTATATCGTAATAGTATATAACGTTATACGTTATATCGTAATAGTATATAACGTTTTACGTTATATCGTAGTAGTATATAACGTTATACGTTACATGGTAATAGTATATAACGTTATACGTTATATCGTAATAGTATATAACGATATATGTTATATCGTAATAGTATATAACGTTATATGTTATATCGATATAGTATATAACGTTATACGTTATATCGTAATAGTATATAACGTTACATGTTATATCGTTATAGTATATAACGTTATACGTTATATCGTAATTGTATATAACGTTATACGTTATATCGTAATAGTATATAACGTTATATGTTATATCGATATAGTATATAACGTTATACGTTCTATCGTAATAGTATATAACGTTTTACGTTATATCGTAGTAGTATATAACGTTATACGTTATATCGTTATAGTATATAACGTTATACGTTATATCGATATAGTATATGACGTTAAACGTTATATCGTCATACTACATAACGTTATACGTTATATCGATATAGTATATAACGTTATACGTTATATCGATATAGTATATAACGTTATACGTTATATCGTTATAGTATATAACGTTATACGCTATATCGTTATACTATATAACGTTATACGATATATAGTAATAGTATATAACGTTATACGTTACATCGTTATAGTATATAACGTTATACGCTATATCGTAATAGTATATAACGTTATTCGTTATATCGATATAGTATATAACGCTATACGTTATATCGTAACACTACATAACGTTATACGCTATATCGTTATACTATATAACGTTATACGATATATAGTAATAGTATATAACGTTATACGTTATATCGTTATAGTATATAACGTTATACGTTATATCGTAATAGTATATAACGTTATACGTTATATCGTTATAGTATATAACGTTATACGTTATATCGATATAGTATATGACGTTATACGTTATATCGTAATGCTACATAACGTTATACGTTATATCGTTATAGTATATAACGTTATAGGTTATACCGTTATAGTATATAACGTTATACGTTATATCGTTATAGTATATAACGTTATACGTTATATCGTAATAGTATATAACGTTATACGATATATAGTAATAGTAAATGGCGTTATACGTTATATCGTTATAGTATATAACGTTATACGTTACATCGTTATAGTATATAACGTTATACGTTATATCGTAATTGTATATAACGTTATACGTTATATCGTAATAGTATATAACGTTACATGTTATATCGATATAGTATATAACGTTATACGTTATATCGTTACAGTATATAACGTTAAACGTTATATCGTAATTGTATATAACGTTATACGTTATATCGTAATTGTATATAACGTTATACGTTATATCGTTATAGTATATAACGTTATACGTTATATGGTGATAGTATATAACGTTATATGTTATATCGTTATAGTATATAACCTTATACGTTATATCGTTATAGTATATAACGTTATACGTTATATCGTTATAGTATATAACGTTATACGTTATATCGTAATAGTATATAACGTTACATGTTATATCGATATAGTATATAACGTTATACGTTATAGTGATATAGTATATAACGTTATAGGTTATATGGTAATAGTATATAACGTTATTCGTTATATGGTGATAGTATATAACGTTATACGTTATATCGTTATAGTATATAACCTTATACGTTATATCGTTATAGTATATAACGTTAAACGTTATATCGTAATTGTATATAACGTTATACGTTATATCGTAATAGTATATAACGTTATACGAGATATAGTAATAGTAAATGGCGTTATACGTTATATCGTTATAGTATATAACGTTATACGTTACATCGTTATAGTATATAACGTTATACGTTATATCGTAATAGTATATAACGTTATTCGTTATATCGATATAGTATATAACGCTATACGTTATATGGTAATAGTATATAACGTTATACGTTATATCGTTATAGTATATAACGTTATACGTTATATCGTTATAGTATATAACGTTATACGTTATATCGTAATTGTATATAACGTTATACGTTATATCGTAATAGTATATAACGTTATACGTTATATCGTTATAGTATATAACGTTATACGTTATATCGTTATAGTATATAACGTTATACGTTATATCGTAATTGTATATAACGTTATACGTTATATCGTAATAGTATATAACGTTATATGTTATATCGATATAGTATATAACGTTATACGTTATATCGTTATAGTATATAACGTTATACGTTATATCGTGATTGTATATAACGTTATACGTTATATCGTAATAGTATATAACGTTATACGTTATATCGTTATAGTATATAACGTTATACGTTATATCGTTATAGTATATAACGTTATACGTTATATCGTCATACTACATAACGTTATACGTTATATCGTAATACTACATAACGTTATACGTTATATCGTCATAGTATATAACGTTATACGCTATATCGTTATACTATATAACGATATACGATATATAGTAATAGTATATAACGTTATACGTTATATCGTAATAGTATATAACGTTATACGCTATATCGTAATAGTATATAACGTTATACGTTATATGGTGATAGTATATAACGTTATACGTTATATCGTTATAGTATATAACGTTATACGTTATATCGTAATTGTATATAACGTTATACGTTATATCGTAATTGTATATAACGTTATACGTTATATCGTAATTGTATATAACGTTATACGTTATATCGTCATAGTATATAACGTTATACGCTATATCGTAATAGTATATAACGTTATACGTTATATGGTGATAGTATATAACGTTATACGTTATATCGTTATAGTATATAACGTTATACGTTATATCGTAATTGTATATAACGTTATACGTTATATCGTAATTGTATATAACGTTATACGTTATATCGTAATTGTATATAACGTTATACGTTATATCGTAATAGTATATAACGTTACATGTTATATCGATATAGTATATAACGTTATACGTTATATCGTTACAGTATATAACGTTAAACGTTATATCGTAATTGTATATAACGTTATACGTTATATCGTAATTGTATATAACGTTATACGTTATATCGTTATAGTATATAACGTTATACGTTATATGGTGATAGTATATAACGTTATACGTTATATCGTTATAGTATATAACCTTATACGTTATATCGTTATAGTATATAACGTTATACGTTATATCGTTATAGTATATAACGTTATACGTTATATCGTAATAGTATATAACGTTACATGTTATATTGATATAGTATATAACGTTATACGTTATAGTGATATAGTATATAACGTTATAGGTTATATGGTAATAGTATATAACGTTATTCGTTATATGGTGATAGTATATAACGTTATACGTTATATCGTTATAGTATATAACCTTATACGTTATATCGTTATAGTATATAACGTTAAACGTTATATCGTAATTGTATATAACGTTATACGTTATATCGTAATAGTATATAACGTTATACGAGATATAGTAATAGTAAATGGCGTTATACGTTATATCGTTATAGTATATAACGTTATACGTTACATCGTTATAGTATATAACGTTATACGTTATATCGTAATAGTATATAACGTTATTCGTTATATCGATATAGTATATAACGCTATACGTTATATGGTAATAGTATATAACGTTATACGTTATATCGTTATAGTATATAACGTTATACGTTATATCGTTATAGTATATAACGTTATACGTTATATCGTAATTGTATATAACGTTATACGTTATATCGTAATAGTATATAACGTTATACGTTATATCGTTATAGTAATAAACGTTATACGTTATATCGTAATTGTATATAACGTTATACGTTATATCGTAATTGTATATAACGTTATACGTTATATCGTAATAGTATATAACGTTACATGTTATATCGATATAGTATATAACGTTATACGTTATATCGTTACAGTATATAACGTTAAACGTTATATCGTAATTGTATATAACGTTATACGTTATATCGTAATGTATATACGTTATACGTTATATCGTTATAGTATATAACGTTATACGTTATATGGTGATAGTATATAACGTTATACGTTATATCGTTATAGTATATAACCTTATACGTTATATCGTTATAGTATATAACGTTATACGTTATATCGTTATAGTATATAACGTTATACGTTATATCGTAATAGTATATAACGTTACATGTTATATCGTAATAGTATATAACGTTATACGCTATATCGTAATAGTATATAACGTTATACGTTATATGGTGATAGTATATAACGTTATACGTTATATCGTTATAGTATATAACGTTATACGTTATATCGTAATTGTATATAACGTTATACGTTATATCGTAATTGTATATAACGTTATACGTTATATCGTAATTGTATATAACGTTATACGTTATATCGTCATAGTATATAACGTTATACGCTATATCGTAATAGTATATAACGTTATACGTTATATGGTGATAGTATATAACGTTATACGTTATATCGTTATAGTATATAACGTTATACGTTATATCGTAATTGTATATAACGTTATACGTTATATCGTAATTGTATATAACGTTATACGTTATATCGTAATTGTATATAACGTTATACGTTACATCGTTATAGTATATAACGTTATACGTTATATCGTAATAGTATATAACGTTATACGATATATAGTAATAGTAAATGGCGTTATACATTATATCGTTATAGTATATAACGTATATACGTTACATCGTTATAATATATAACGTTATACGTTATATCGTAATAGTATATAACGTTATACGTTATGTCGTTATAGTATATAACGTTATACGTTATATCGTTATAGTATATAACGTTATACGTTATATCGTAATAGTATATAACGTTATATGCTATATCGTTATACTATATAACGTTATACGATATATAGTAATAGTATATAACGTTATACGTTATATCGTAATAGTATATAACGTTATACGTTATATGGTAATAGTATATAACGTTATACGTTATATCGTTATAGTATATAACGTTATACGTTACATCGTTATAATATATAACGTTATACGTTATATCGTTATAGTATATAACGTTATACGTTATATCGATATAGTATATAACGCTATACGTTATATCGTAATAGTATATAACGTTATATGTTATATCGATATAGTATATAACGTTATACGTTATATCGTAATAGTATATAACGTTACATGTTATATCGATATAGTATATAACGTTATACGTTATATCGATATAGTATATAACGCTATACGTTATATCGTAATAGTATATAACGTTATATGTTATATCGATATAGTATATAACGTTATACGTTATATCGTAATAGTGTATAACGTTATACGTTATATCGATATAGTATATAACGCTATACGTTATATCGTAATACTACATAACGTTATATGCTATATCGTTATACTATATAACGTTATACGATATATAGTAATAGTATATAACGTTATACGTTATATCGTAATAGTATATAACGTTATACGTTATATGGTAATAGTATATAACGTTATACGTTATATCGTAATAGTGTATAACGTTATACGTTATATCGATATAGTATATAACGCTATACGTTATATCGTAATACTACATAACGTTATATGCTATATCGTTATACTATATAACGTTATACGATATATAGTAATAGTATATAACGTTATACGTTATATCGTAATAGTATATAACGTTCTACGTTATATGGTAATAGTATATAACGTTATACGTTATATCGTAATAGTATATAACGTTATACGTTATATCGTTATAGTATATAACGTTATACGTTATATCGATATAGTATATGACGTTATACGTTATATGGTAATAGTATATAACGTTATACGCTATATCGTAATAGTACATAACGTTATTCGTTATATCGATATAGTATATAACGCTATACGTTATATCGTAACACTACATAACGTTATACGCTACATTGTTATACTATATAACGTTATACGTTATATCGTTATAGTATATAACGTTATACGTTACATCGTTATAGTATATAACGTTATACGTTATATCGTAATAGTATATAACGTTATACGATATATAGTAATAGTAAATGGCGTTATACGTTATATCGTTATAGTATATAACGTTATACGTTACATCGTTATAATATATAACGTTATACGTTATATCGTAATAGTATATAACGTTACATGTTATATCGATATAGTATATAACATTATACGTTATATCGTTATAGTATATAACGTTATACGTTATATCGTAATTGTATATAACGTTATACGTTATATCGTTATAGTATATAACGTTATACGTTATATCGTTATAGTATATAACGTTATACGTAATATCGTCATACTACATAACGTTATACGTTATATCGTAATACTACATAACGTTATACGTTATATCGTCATAGTATATAACGTTATACGCTATATCGTTATACTATATAACGATATACGATATATAGTAATAGTATATAACGTTATACGTTATATCGTAATAGTATATAACGTTATACGCTATATCGTAATAGTATATAACGTTATACGTTATATCGTTATAGTATATAACGTTATACGTTATATCGTAATTGTATATAACGTTATACGTTATATCGTAATTGTATATAACGTTATACGTTATATCGTTATAGTATATAACGTTATACGTTATATGGTGATAGTATATAACGTTATACGTTATATCGTTATAGTATATAACCTTATACGTTATATCGTTATAGTATATAACGTTATACGTTATATCGTAATAGTATATAACGTTACATGTTATATCGATATAGTATATAACGTTATACGTTATATCGATATAGTATATAACGTTATAGGTTATATGGTAATAGTATATAACGTTATTCGTTATATGGTGATAGTATATAACGTTATACGTTATATCGTTATAGTATATAACCTTATACGTTATATCGTTATAGTATATAACGTTATACGTTATATCGTTATAGTATATAACGTTATACGATATATAGTAATAGTATATAACGTTATACGTTATATGGTGATAGTATATAACGTTATACGTTATATCGTTATAGTATATAACCTTATACGTTATATCGTTATAGTATATAACGTTATACGTTATATCGTAATAGTATATAACGTTTTTCGTTATATCGATATAGTATATAACGCTATACGTTATATGGTAATAGTATATAACGTTATACGTTATATCGTTATAGTATATAACGTTATACGTTATATCGTTATAGTATATAACGTTATACGTTATATCGTTATAGTATATAACGTTATACGTTATATCGTAATTGTATATAACGTTATACGTTATATCGTAATAGTATATAACGTTATACGTTATATCGTAATTGTATATAACGTTATACGTTATATCGTAATAGTATATAACGTTATATGTTATATCGATATAGTATATAACGTTATACGTTATATCGTAATAGTATATAACGTTACATGTTATATCGATATAGTATATAACGTTATACGTTATATCGATATAGTATATAACGTTATACGTTATATGGTAATAGTATATAACGTTATACGTTATATCGTTATAGTATATAACGTTATACGTTATATCGTTATAGCATATAACGTTATACGTTATATCGTTATATTATATAACGTTATACGTTATATCGATATAGTATATAACGCTATACGTTATATCGTAACACTACATAACGTTATACGCTATATCGTTATACTATATAACATTATACGATATATAGTAATAGTATATAACGTTATACGTTATATCGTAATAGTATATAACGTTTTACGTTATATGGTAATAGTATATAACGTTATACGTTATATCGTAATTGTATATAACGTTATACGTTACATCGTAATAGTATATAACGTTATATGTTATATCGATATAGTATATAACGTTATACGTTATATCGTAATAGTATATAACGTTACATGTTATATCGTTATAGTATATAACGTTATACGTTATATCGTAATTGTATATAACGTTATACGTTATATCGTAATAGTATATAACGTTATATGTTATATCGATATAGTATATAACGTTATACGTTATATCGTAATAGTATATAACGTTACATGTTATATCGATATAGTATATAACGTTATACGTTATATCGATATAGTATATAACGTTATACGTTATATCGTTATAGTATATAACGTTATACGCTATATCGTTATACTATATAACGTTATACGATATATAGTAATAGTATATAACGTTATACGTTATATCGTAATAGTATATAACGTTTTACGTTATATCGATATAGTATATAACGTTATACGTTATATCGATATAGTATATAACGTTATACGTTATATCGTTATAGTATATAACGTTATACGCTATATCGTTATACTATATAACGATATACGCTATATCGTTATACTATATAACGTTATAAGTTATATCGATATAGTATATGACGTTAAACGTTATATCGTCATACTACATAACGTTATACGTTATATCGTAATACTACATAACGTTATACGTTATATCGTCATAGTATATAACGTTATACGCTATATCGTTATACTATATAACGATATACGATATATAGTAATAGTATATAACGTTATACGTTATATCGTAATAGTATATAACGTTATACGTTATATCGTAATAGTATATAACGTTATACGTTATATCGTAATAGTATATAACGTTTTACGTTATATCGATATAGTATATAACGTTATACGTTATATCGATATAGTATATAACGTTATACGTTATATCGTCATACTACATAACGTTATACGTTATATCGTAATACTACATAACGTTATACGTTATATCGTTATAGTATATAACGTTATACGCTATATCGTTATAGTATATAACGTTATACGTTATATCGTAATTGTATATAACGTTATACGTTATATCGTAATAGTATATAACGTTATACGTTATATCGTTATAGTATATAACGTTATACGTTATATCGTTATAGTATATAACGTTATACGTTATATCGTAATTGTATATAACGTTATACGTTATATCGTAATAGTATATAACGTTATATGTTATATCGATATAGTATATAACGTTATACGTTATATCGTTATAGTATATAACGTTATACGTTATATCGTGATTGTATATAACGTTATACGTTATATCGTAATAGTATATAACGTTATACGTTATATCGTTATAGTATATAACGTTATACGTTATATCGTTATAGTATATAACGTTATACGTTATATCGTCATACTACATAACGTTATACGTTATATCGTAATACTACATAACGTTATACGTTATATCGTCATAGTATATAACGTTATACGCTATATCGTTATACTATATAACGATATACGATATATAGTAATAGTATATAACGTTATACGTTATATCGTAATAGTATATAACGTTATACGCTATATCGTAATAGTATATAACGTTATACGTTATATGGTGATAGTATATAACGTTATACGTTATATCGTTATAGTATATAACGTTATACGTTATATCGTAATTGTATATAACGTTATACGTTATATCGTAATTGTATATAACGTTATACGTTATATCGTAATTGTATATAACGTTATACGTTATATCGTCATAGTATATAACGTTATACGCTATATCGTAATAGTATATAACGTTATACGTTATATGGTGATAGTATATAACGTTATACGTTATATCGTTATAGTATATAACGTTATACGTTATATCGTAATTGTATATAACGTTATACGTTATATCGTAATTGTATATAACGTTATACGTTATATCGTAATTGTATATAACGTTATACGTTATATCGTAATAGTATATAACGTTACATGTTATATCGATATAGTATATAACGTTATACGTTATATCGTTACAGTATATAACGTTAAACGTTATATCGTAATTGTATATAACGTTATACGTTATATCGTAATTGTATATAACGTTATACGTTATATCGTTATAGTATATAACGTTATACGTTATATGGTGATAGTATATAACGTTATACGTTATATCGTTATAGTATATAACCTTATACGTTATATCGTTATAGTATATAACGTTATACGTTATATCGTTATAGTATATAACGTTATACGTTATATCGTAATAGTATATAACGTTACATGTTATATCGATATAGTATATAACGTTATACGTTATAGTGATATAGTATATAACGTTATAGGTTATATGGTAATAGTATATAACGTTATTCGTTATATGGTGATAGTATATAACGTTATACGTTATATCGTTATAGTATATAACCTTATACGTTATTATCGTTATAGTATATAACGTTAAACGTTATATCGTAATTGTATATAACGTTATACGTTATATCGTAATAGTATATAACGTTATACGAGATATAGTAATAGTAAATGGCGTTATACGTTATATCGTTATAGTATATAACGTTATACGTTACATCGTTATAGTATATAACGTTTATACGTTATATCGTAATAGTATATAACGTTATTCGTTATATCGATATAGTATATAACGCTATACGTTATATGGTAATAGTATATAACGTTATACGTTATATCGTTATAGTATATAACGTTATACGTTATATCGTTATAGTATATAACGTTATACGTTATATCGTAATTGTATATAACGTTATACGTTATATCGTAATAGTATATAACGTTATACGTTATATCGTTATAGTATATAACGTTATACGTTATATCGTAATTGTATATAACGTTATACGTTATATCGTAATTGTATATAACGTTATACGTTATATCGTAATAGTATATAACGTTACATGTTATATCGATATAGTATATAACGTTATACGTTATATCGTTACAGTATATAACGTTAAACGTTATATCGTAATTGTATATAACGTTATACGCTATATCGTAATAGTATATAACGTTATACGTTATATGGTGATAGTATATAACGTTATACGTTATATCGTTATAGTATATAACGTTATACGTTATATCGTAATTGTATATAACGTTATACGTTATATCGTAATTGTATATAACCGTTATACGTTATATCGTTAATTGTATATAACGTTATACGTTATATCGTCATAGTATATAACGTTATACGCTATATCGTAATAGTATATAACGTTATACGTTATATGGAGATAGTATATAACGTTATACGTTATATCGTTATAGTATATAACGTTATACGTTATATCGTAATTGTATATAACGTTATACGTTATATCGTAATTGTATATAACGTTATACGTTATATCGTAATTGTATATAACGTTATACGTTATATCGTAATTGTATATAACGTTATACGTTATATCGTAATTGTATATAACGTTATACGTTATATCGTCATAGTATATAACGTTATACGCTATATCGTAATAGTATATAACGTTATACGTTATATGGTGATAGTATATAACGTTATACGTTATATCGTTATAGTATATAACGTTATACGTTATATCGTAATTGTATATAACGTTATACGTTATATCGTAATTGTATATAACGTTATACGTTATATCGTAATTGTATATAACGTTATACGTTACATCGTTATAGTATATAACGTTATACGTTATATCGTAATAGTATATAACGTTATACGATATATAGTAATAGTAAATGGCGTTATACATTATATCGTTATAGTATATAACGTTATACGTTACATCGTTATAATATATAACGTTATACGTTATATCGTAATAGTATATAACGTTATACGTTATGTCGTTATAGTATATAACGTTATACGTTATATCGTTATAGTATATAACGTTATACGTTATATCGTAATAGTATATAACGTTATATGCTATATCGTTATACTATATAACGTTATACGATATATAGTAATAGTATATAACGTTATACGTTATATCGTAATAGTATATAACGTTATACGTTATATGGTAATAGTATATAACGTTATACGTTATATCGTTATAGTATATAACGTTATACGTTACATCGTTATAATATATAACGTTATACGTTATATCGTTATAGTATATAACGTTATACGTTATATCGATATAGTATATAACGCTATACGTTATATCGTAATAGTATATAACGTTATATGTTATATCGATATAGTATATAACGTTATACGTTATATCGTAATAGTATATAACGTTACATGTATATCGATATACGTATATAACGTTATACGTTATATCGATATAGTATATAACGCTATACGTTATATCGTAATAGTATATAACGTTATATGTTATATCGATATAGTATATAACGTTATACGTTATATCGTAATAGTGTATAACGTTATACGTTATATCGATATAGTATATAACGCTATACGTTATATCGTAATACTACATAACGTTATATGCTATATCGTTATACTATATAACGTTATACGATATATAGTAATAGTATATAACGTTATACGTTATATCGTAATAGTATATAACGTTATACGTTATATGGTAATAGTATATAACGTTATACGTTATATCGTAATAGTGTATAACGTTATACGTTATATCGATATAGTATATAACGCTATACGTTATATCGTAATACTACATAACGTTATATGCTATATCGTTATACTATATAACGTTATACGATATATAGTAATAGTATATAACGTTATACGTTATATCGTAATAGTATATAACGTTCTACGTTATATGGTAATAGTATATAACGTTATACGTTATATCGTAATAGTATATAACGTTATACGTTATATCGTTATAGTATATAACGTTATACGTTATATCGATATAGTATATGACGTTATACGTTATATGGTAATAGTATATAACGTTATACGCTATATCGTAATAGTACATAACGTTATTCGTTATATCGATATAGTATATAACGCTATACGTTATATCGTAACACTACATAACGTTATACGCTACATTGTTATACTATATAACGTTATACGTTATATCGTTATAGTATATAACGTTATACGTTACATCGTTATAGTATATAACGTTATACGTTATATCGTAATAGTATATAACGTTATACGATATATAGTAATAGTAAATGGCGTTATACGTTATATCGTTATAGTATATAACGTTATACGTTACATCGTTATAATATATAACGTTATACGTTATATCGTAATAGTATATAACGTTACATGTTATATCGATATAGTATATAACATTATACGTTATATCGTTATAGTATATAACGTTATACGTTATATCGTAATTGTATATAACGTTATACGTTATATCGTTATAGTATATAACGTTATACGTTATATCGTTATAGTATATAACGTTATACGTAATATCGTCATACTACATAACGTTATACGTTATATCGTAATACTACATAACGTTATACGTTATATCGTCATAGTATATAACGTTATACGCTATATCGTTATACTATATAACGATATACGATATATAGTAATAGTATATAACGTTATACGTTATATCGTAATAGTATATAACGTTATACGCTATATCGTAATAGTATATAACGTTATACGTTATATCGTTATAGTATATAACGTTATACGTTATATCGTAATTGTATATAACGTTATACGTTATATCGTAATTGTATATAACGTTATACGTTATATCGTTATAGTATATAACGTTATACGTTATATGGTGATAGTATATAACGTTATACGTTATATCGTTATAGTATATAACCTTATACGTTATATCGTTATAGTATATAACGTTATACGTTATATCGTAATAGTATATAACGTTACATGTTATATCGATATAGTATATAACGTTTATACGTTATATCGATATAGTATATAACGTTATAGGTTATATGGTAATAGTATATAACGTTATTCGTTATATGGTGATAGTATATAACGTTATACGTTATATCAATAGTATATAACCTTATACGTTATATTCGTTATAGTATATAACGTTATACGTTATATCGTTATAGTATATAACGTTATACGATATATAGTAATAGTATATAACGTTATACGTTATATGGTGATAGTATATAACGTTATACGTTATATCGTTATAGTATATAACCTTATACGTTATATCGTTATAGTATATAACGTTATACGTTATATCGTAATAGTATATAACGTTATTCGTTATATCGATATAGTATATAACGCTATACGTTATATGGTAATAGTATATAACGTTATACGTTATATCGTTATAGTATATAACGTTATACGTTATATCGTTATAGTATATAACGTTATACGTTATATCGTTATAGTATATAACGTTATACGTTATATCGTAATTGTATATAACGTTATACGTTATATCGTAATAGTATATAACGTTATACGTTATATCGTAATTGTATATAACGTTATACGTTATAATCGTAAGAGTATATAACGTTATATGTTATATCGATGATAGTATATAACGTTATACGTTATATCGTAATAGTATATAACGTTACATGTTATATCGATATAGTATATAACGTTATACGTTATATCGATATAGTATATAACGTTATACGTTATATGGTAATAGTATATAACGTTATACGTTATATCGTTATAGTATATAACGTTATACGTTATATCGTTATAGCATATAACGTTATACGTTATATCGTATATTATATAACGTTATACGTTATATCGATATAGTATATAACGCTATACGTTATATCGTAACACTACATAACGTTATACGCTATATCGTTATACTATATAACATTATACGATATATAGTAATAGTATATAACGTTATACGTTATATCGTAATAGTATATAACGTTTTACGTTATATGGTAATAGTATATAACGTTATACGTTATATCGTAATTGTATATAACGTTATACGTTACATCGTAATAGTATATAACGTTATATGTTATATCGATATAGTATATAACGTTATACGTTATATCGTAATAGTATATAACGTTACATGTTATATCGTTATAGTATATAACGTTATACGTTATATCGTAATTGTATATAACGTTATACGTTATATCGTAATAGTATATAACGTTATATGTTATATCGATATAGTATATAACGTTATACGTTATATCGTAATAGTATATAACGTTACATGTTATATCGATATAGTATATAACGTTATACGTTATATCGATATAGTATATAACGTTATACGTTATATCGTTATAGTATATAACGTTATACGCTATATCGTTATACTATATAACGTTATACGATATATAGTAATAGTATATAACGTTATACGTTATATCGTAATAGTATATAACGTTTTACGTTATATCGATATAGTATATAACGTTATACGTTATATCGATATAGTATATAACGTTATACGTTATATCGTTATAGTATATAACGTTATACGCTATATCGTTATACTATATAACGATATACGCTATATCGTTATACTATATAACGTTATAAGTTATATCGATATAGTATATGACGTTAAACGTTATATCGTCATACTACATAACGTTATACGTTATATCGTAATACTACATAACGTTATACGTTATATCGTCATAGTATATAACGTTATACGCTATATCGTTATACTATATAACGATATACGATATATAGTAATAGTATATAACGTTATACGTTATATCGTAATAGTATATAACGTTATACGTTATATCGTAATAGTATATAACGTTATACGTTATATCGTAATAGTATATAACGTTTTACGTTATATCGATATAGTATATAACGTTATACGTTATATCGATATAGTATATAACGTTATACGTTATATCGTCATACTACATAACGTTATACGTTATATCGTAATACTACATAACGTTATACGTTATATCGTCATAGTATATAACGTTATACGCTATATCGTTATACTATATAACGATATACGATATATAGTAATGTATATAACGTTATACGTTATATCGTTATAGTATATAACGTTATACGTTATATCGTAATTGTATATAACGTTATACGTTATATCGTAATAGTATATAACGTTATACGTTATATCGTTATAGTATATAACGTTATACGTTATATCGATATAGTATATGACGTTATACGTTATATCGTAATGCTACATAACGTTATACGTTATATCGTTATAGTATATAACGTTATAGGTTATACCGTTATAGTATATAACGTTATACGTTATATCGTTATAGTATATAACGTTATACGTTATATCGTAATTGTATATAACGTTATACGTTATATCGTAATAGTATATAACGTTACATGTTATATCGATATAGTATATAACGTTATACGTTATATCGTTACAGTATATAACGTTAAACGTTATATCGTAATTGTATATAACGTTAAACGTTATATCGTAATTGTATATAACGTTATACGTTATATCGTAATTGTATATAACGTTATACGTTATATCGTTATAGTATATAACGTTATACGTTATATGGTGATAGTATATAACGTTATACGTTATATCGTTATAGTATATAACCTTATACGTTATATCGTTATAGTATATAACGTTATACGTTATATCGTTATAGTATATAACGTTATACGTTATATCGTAATAGTATATAACGTTACATGTTATATCGATATAGTATATAACGTTATACGTTATATCGTTATAGTATATAACCTTATACGTTATATCGTTATAGTATATAACGTTATACGTTATATCGTTATAGTATATAACGTTATACGTTATATCGTAATAGTATATAACGTTATACGAGATATAGTAATAGTAAATGGCGTTATACGTTATATCGTTATAGTATATAACGTTATACGTTACATCGTTATAGTATATAACGTTATACGTTATATCGTAATAGTATATAACGTTATTCGTTATATCGATATAGTATATAACGCTATACGTTATATGGTAATAGTATATAACGTTATACGTTATATCGTTATAGTATATAACGTTATACGTTATATCGTTATAGTATATAACGTTATACGTTATATCGTAATTGTATATAACGTTATACGTTATATCGTAATAGTATATAACGTTATACGTTATATCGTTATAGTATATAACGTTATACGTTATATCGTTATAGTATATAACGTTATACGTTATATCGTAATTGTATATAACGTTATACGTTATATCGTAATAGTATATAACGTTATATGTTATATCGATATAGTATATAACGTTATACGTTATATCGTTATAGTATATAACGTTATACGTTATATCGTGATTGTATATAACGTTATACGTTATATCGTAATAGTTGATAACGTTATACGTTATATCGTTATAGTATATAACGTTATACGTTATATCGTTATAGTATATAACGTTATACGTTATATCGTCATACTACATAACGTTATACGTTATATCGTAATACTACATAACGTTACACGTTATATCGTCATAGTATATAACGTTATACGCTATATCGTTATACTATATAACGATATACGATATATAGTAATAGTATATAACGTTATACGTTATATCGTAATAGTATATAACGTTATACGCTATATCGTAATAGTATATAACGTTATACGTTATATGGTGATAGTATATAACGTTATACGTTATATCGTTATAGTATATAACGTTATACGTTATATCGTAATTGTATATAACGTTATACGTTATATCGTAATTGTATATAACGTTATACGTTATATCGTAATTGTATATAACGTTATACGTTATATCGTCATAGTATATAACGTTATACGCTATATCGTAATAGTATATAACGTTATACGTTATATGGTGATAGTATATAACGTTATACGTTATATCGTTATAGTATATAACGTTATACGTTATATCGTAATTGTATATAACGTTATACGTTATATCGTAATTGTATATAACGTTATACGTTATATCGTAATTGTATATAACGTTATACGTTACATCGTTATAGTATATAACGTTATACGTTATATCGTAATAGTATATAACGTTATACGATATATAGTAATAGTAAATGGCGTTATACATTATATCGTTATAGTATATAACGTTATACGTTACATCGTTATAATATATAACGTTATACGTTATATCGTAATAGTATATAACGTTATACGTTATGTCGTTATAGTATATAACGTTATACGTTATATCGTTATAGTATATAACGTTATACGTTATATCGTAATAGTATATAACGTTATATGCTATATCGTTATACTATATAACGTTATACGATATATAGTAATAGTATATAACGTTATACGTTATATCGTAATAGTATATAACGTTATACGTTATATGGTAATAGTATATAACGTTATACGTTATATCGTTATAGTATATAACGTTATACGTTATATCGTTATAGTATATAACGTTATACGTTATATCGTTATAGTATATAACGTTATACGTTATATCGATATAGTATATAACGCTATACGTTATATCGTAATAGTATATAACGTTATATGTTATATCGATATAGTATATAACGTTATACGTTATATCGTAATAGTATATAACGTTACATGTTATATCGATATAGTATATAACGTTATACGTTATATCGATATAGTATATAACGCTATACGTTATATCGTAATAGTATATAACGTTATATGTTATATCGATATAGTATATAACGTTATACGTTATATCGTAATAGTGTATAACGTTATACGTTATATCGATATAGTATATAACGCTATACGTTATATCGTAATACTACATAACGTTATATGCTATATCGTTATACTATATAACGTTATACGATATATAGTAATAGTATATAACGTTATACGTTATATCGTAATAGTATATAACGTTATACGTTATATGGTAATAGTATATAACGTTATACGTTATATCGTAATAGTGTATAACGTTATACGTTATATCGATATAGTATATAACGCTATACGTTATATCGTAATACTACATAACGTTATATGCTATATCGTTATACTATATAACGTTATACGATATATAGTAATAGTATATAACGTTATACGTTATATCGTAATAGTATATAACGTTCTACGTTATATGGTAATAGTATATAACGTTATACGTTATATCGTAATAGTATATAACGTTATACGTTATATCGTTATAGTATATAACGTTATACGTTATATCGATATAGTATATGACGTTATACGTTATATGGTAATAGTATATAACGTTATACGCTATATCGTAATAGTACATAACGTTATTCGTTATATCGATATAGTATATAACGCTATACGTTATATCGTAACACTACATAACGTTATACGCTACATTGTTATACTATATAACGTTATACGTTATATCGTTATAGTATATAACGTTATACGTTACATCGTTATAGTATATAACGTTATACGTTATATCGTAATAGTATATAACGTTATACGATATATAGTAATAGTAAATGGCGTTATACGTTATATCGTTATAGTATATAACGTTATACGTTACATCGTTATAATATATAACGTTATACGTTATATCGTAATAGTATATAACGTTACATGTTATATCGATATAGTATATAACATTATACGTTATATCGTTATAGTATATAACGTTATACGTTATATCGTAATTGTATATAACGTTATACGTTATATCGTTATAGTATATAACGTTATACGTTATATCGTTATAGTATATAACGTTATACGTAATATCGTCATACTACATAACGTTATACGTTATATCGTAATACTACATAACGTTATACGTTATATCGTCATAGTATATAACGTTATACGCTATATCGTTATACTATATAACGATATACGATATATAGTAATAGTATATAACGTTATACGTTATATCGTAATAGTATATAACGTTATACGCTATATCGTAATAGTATATAACGTTATACGTTATATCGTTATAGTATATAACGTTATACGTTATATCGTAATTGTATATAACGTTATACGTTATATCGTAATTGTATATAACGTTATACGTTATATCGTTATAGTATATAACGTTATACGTTATATGGTGATAGTATATAACGTTATACGTTATATCGTTATAGTATATAACCTTATACGTTATATCGTTATAGTATATAACGTTATACGTTATATCGTAATAGTATATAACGTTACATGTTATATCGATATAGTATATAACGTTATACGTTATATCGATATAGTATATAACGTTATAGGTTATATGGTAATAGTATATAACGTTATTCGTTATATGGTGATAGTATATAACGTTATACGTTATATCGTTATAGTATATAACCTTATACGTTATATCGTTATAGTATATAACGTTATACGTTATATCGTTATAGTATATAACGTTATACGATATATAGTAATAGTATATAACGTTATACGTTATATGGTGATAGTATATAACGTTATACGTTATATCGTTATAGTATATAACCTTATACGTTATACCGTTATAGTATATAACGTTATACGTTATATCGTAATAGTATATAACGTTATTCGTTATATCGATATAGTATATAACGCTATACGTTATATGGTAATAGTATATAACGTTATACGTTATATCGTTATAGTATATAACGTTATACGTTATATCGTTATAGTATATAACGTTATACGTTATATCGTTATAGTATATAACGTTATACGTTATATCGTAATTGTATATAACGTTATACGTTATATCGTAATAGTATATAACGTTATATGTTATATCGATATAGTATATAACGTTATACGTTATATCGTTATAGTATATAACGTTATACGTTATATCGTGATTGTATATAACGTTATACGTTATATCGTAATAGTTGATAACGTTATACGTTATATCGTTATAGTATATAACGTTATACGTTATATCGTTATAGTATATAACGTTATACGTTATATCGTCATACTACATAACGTTATACGTTATATCGTAATACTACATAACGTTACACGTTATATCGTCATAGTATATAACGTTATACGCTATATCGTTATACTATATAACGATATACGATATATAGTAATAGTATATAACGTTATACGTTATATCGTAATAGTATATAACGTTATACGCTATATCGTAATAGTATATAACGTTATACGTTATATGGTGATAGTATATAACGTTATACGTTATATCGTTATAGTATATAACGTTATACGTTATATCGTAATTGTATATAACGTTATACGTTATATCGTAATTGTATATAACGTTATACGTTATATCGTAATTGTATATAACGTTATACGTTATATCGTCATAGTATATAACGTTATACGCTATATCGTAATAGTATATAACGTTATACGTTATATGGTGATAGTATATAACGTTATACGTTATATCGTTATAGTATATAACGTTATACGTTATATCGTAATTGTATATAACGTTATACGTTATATCGTAATTGTATATAACGTTATACGTTATATCGTAATTGTATATAACGTTATACGTTACATCGTTATAGTATATAACGTTATACGTTATATCGTAATAGTATATAACGTTATACGATATATAGTAATAGTAAATGGCGTTATACATTATATCGTTATAGTATATAACGTTATACGTTACATCGTTATAATATATAACGTTATACGTTATATCGTAATAGTATATAACGTTATACGTTATGTCGTTATAGTATATAACGTTATACGTTATATCGTTATAGTATATAACGTTATACGTTATATCGTAATAGTATATAACGTTATATGCTATATCGTTATACTATATAACGTTATACGATATATAGTAATAGTATATAACGTTATACGTTATATCGTAATAGTATATAACGTTATACGTTATATGGTAATAGTATATAACGTTATACGTTATATCGTTATAGTATATAACGTTATACGTTATATCGTTATAGTATATAACGTTATACGTTATATCGTTATAGTATATAACGTTATACGTTATATCGATATAGTATATAACGCTATACGTTATATCGTAATAGTATATAACGTTATATGTTATATCGATATAGTATATAACGTTATACGTTATATCGTAATAGTATATAACGTTACATGTTATATCGATATAGTATATAACGTTATACGTTATATCGATATAGTATATAACGCTATACGTTATATCGTAATAGTATATAACGTTATATGTTATATCGATATAGTATATAACGTTATACGTTATATCGTAATAGTGTATAACGTTATACGTTATATCGATATAGTATATAACGCTATACGTTATATCGTAATACTACATAACGTTATATGCTATATCGTTATACTATATAACGTTATACGATATATAGTAATAGTATATAACGTTATACGTTATATCGTAATAGTATATAACGTTATACGTTATATGGTAATAGTATATAACGTTATACGTTATATCGTAATAGTGTATAACGTTATACGTTATATCGATATAGTATATAACGCTATACGTTATATCGTAATACTACATAACGTTATATGCTATATCGTTATACTATATAACGTTATACGATATATAGTAATAGTATATAACGTTATACGTTATATCGTAATAGTACATAACGTTATTCGTTATATCGATATAGTATATAACGCTATACGTTATATCGTAACACTACATAACGTTATACGCTACATTGTTATACTATATAACGTTATACGTTATATCGTTATAGTATATAACGTTATACGTTACATCGTTATAGTATATAACGTTATACGTTATATCGTAATAGTATATAACGTTATACGATATATAGTAATAGTAAATGGCGTTATACGTTATATCGTTATAGTATATAACGTTATACGTTACATCGTTATAATATATAACGTTATACGTTATATCGTAATAGTATATAACGTTACATGTTATATCGATATAGTATATAACATTATACGTTATATCGTTATAGTATATAACGTTATACGTTATATCGTAATTGTATATAACGTTATACGTTATATCGTTATAGTATATAACGTTATACGTTATATCGTTATAGTATATAACGTTATACGTAATATCGTCATACTACATAACGTTATACGTTATATCGTAATACTACATAACGTTATACGTTATATCGTCATAGTATATAACGTTATACGCTATATCGTTATACTATATAACGATATACGATATATAGTAATAGTATATAACGTTATACGTTATATCGTAATAGTATATAACGTTATACGCTATATCGTAATAGTATATAACGTTATACGTTATATCGTTATAGTATATAACGTTATACGTTATATCGTAATTGTATATAACGTTATACGTTATATCGTAATTGTATATAACGTTATACGTTATATCGTTATAGTATATAACGTTATACGTTATATGGTGATAGTATATAACGTTATACGTTATATCGTTATAGTATATAACCTTATACGTTATATCGTTATAGTATATAACGTTATACGTTATATCGTAATAGTATATAACGTTACATGTTATATCGATATAGTATATAACGTTATACGTTATATCGATATAGTATATAACGTTATACGTTATATCGATATAGTATATAACGTTATAGGTTATATGGTAATAGTATATAACGTTATTCGTTATATGGTGATAGTATATAACGTTATACGTTATATCGTTATAGTATATAACCTTATACGTTATATCGTTATAGTATATAACGTTATACGTTATATCGTTATAGTATATAACGTTATACGATATATAGTAATAGTATATAACGTTATACGTTATATGGTGATAGTATATAACGTTATACGTTATATCGTTATAGTATATAACCTTATACGTTATATCGTTATAGTATATAACGTTATACGTTATATCGTAATAGTATATAACGTTATTCGTTATATCGATATAGTATATAACGCTATACGTTATATGGTAATAGTATATAACGTTATACGTTATATCGTTATAGTATATAACGTTATACGTTATATCGTTATAGTATATAACGTTATACGTTATATCGTTATAGTATATAACGTTATACGTTATATCGTAATTGTATATAACGTTATACGTTATATCGTAATAGTATATAACGTTATATGTTATATCGATATAGTATATAACGTTATACGTTATATCGTAATAGTATATAACGTTACATGTTATATCGATATAGTATATAACGTTATACGTTATATCGATATAGTATATAACGTTATACGTTATATGGTAATAGTATATAACGTTATACGTTATATCGTTATAGTATATAACGTTATACGTTATATCGTTATAGCATATAACGTTATACGTTATATCGTTATATTATATAACGTTATACGTTATATCGATATAGTATATAACGCTATACGTTATATCGTAACACTACATAACGTTATACGCTATATCGTTATACTATATAACATTATACGATATATAGTAATAGTATATAACGTTATACGTTATATCGTAATAGTATATAACGTTTTACGTTATATGGTAATAGTATATAACGTTATACGTTATATCGTAATTGTATATAACGTTATACGTTACATCGTAATAGTATATAACGTTATATGTTATATCGATATAGTATATAACGTTATACGTTATATCGTAATTGTATATAACGTTATACGTTATATCGTAATAGTATATAACGTTATATGTTATATCGATATAGTATATAACGTTATACGTTATATCGTAATAGTATATAACGTTACATGTTATATCGATATAGTATATAACGTTATACGTTATATCGTAATAGTATATAACGTTACATGTTATATCGATATAGTATATAACGTTATACGTTATATCGATATAGTATATAACGTTATACGTTATATCGTTATAGTATATAACGTTATACGCTATATCGTTATACTATATAACGTTATACGATATATAGTAATAGTATATAACGTTATACGTTATATCGTAATAGTATATAACGTTTTACGTTATATCGATATAGTATATAACGTTATACGTTATATCGATATAGTATATAACGTTATACGTTATATCGTTATAGTATATAACGTTATACGCTATATCGTTATACTATATAACGATATACGCTATATCGTTATACTATATAACGTTATAAGTTATATCGATATAGTATATGACGTTAAACGTTATATCGTCATACTACATAACGTTATACGTTATATCGTAATACTACATAACGTTATACGTTATATCGTCATAGTATATAACGTTATACGCTATATCGTTATACTATATAACGATATACGATATATAGTAATAGTATATAACGTTATACGTTATATCGTAATAGTAATAAACGTTATACGTTATATCGTAATAGTATATAACGTTATACGTTATATCGTAATAGTATATAACGTTTTACGTTATATCGATATAGTATATAACGTTATACGTTATATCGATATAGTATATAACGTTATACGTTATATCGTCATACTACATAACGTTATACGTTATATCGTAATACTACATAACGTTATACGTTATATCGTCATAGTATATAACGTTATACGCTATATCGTTATACTATATAACGATATACGATATATAGTAATAGTATATAACGTTATACGTTATATCGTTATAGTATATAACGTTATACGTTATATCGTAATTGTATATAACGTTATACGTTATATCGTAATAGTATATAACGTTATACGTTATATCGTTATAGTATATAACGTTATACGTTATATCGATATAGTATATGACGTTATACGTTATATCGTAATGCTACATAACGTTATACGTTATATCGTTATAGTATATAACGTTATAGGTTATACCGTTATAGTATATAACGTTATACGTTATATCGTTATAGTATATAACGTTATACGTTATATCGTAATAGTATATAACGTTATACGATATATAGTAATAGTATATGGCGTTATACGTTATATCGTTATAGTATATAACGTTATACGTTACATCGTTATAGTATATAACGTTATACGTTATATCGTAATTGTATATAACGTTATACGTTATATCGTATAGTATATAACGTTACATGTTATATCGATATAGTATATAACGTTATACGTTATATCGTTACAGTATATAACGTTAAACGTTATATCGTAATTGTATATAACGTTAAACGTTATATCGTAATTGTATATAACGTTATACGTTATATCGTAATTGTATATAACGTTATACGTTATATCGTTATAGTATATAACGTTATACGTTATATGGTGATAGTATATAACGTTATACGTTATATCGTTATAGTATATAACCTTATACGTTATATCGTTATAGTATATAACGTTATACGTTATATCGTTATAGTATATAACGTTATACGTTATATCGTAATAGTATATACGTTACATGTTATATCGATATAGTATATAACGTTATACGTTATATCGTTATAGTATATAAACCTTATACGTTATATCGTTATAGTATATAACGTTATACGTTATATCGTTATAGTATATAACGTTATACGTTATATCGTAATAGTATATACGTTATACGAGATATAGTAATAGTAAATGGCGTTATACGTTATATCGTTATAGTATATAACGTTATACGTTACATCGTTATAGTATATAACGTTATACGTTATATCGTAATAGTATATAACGTTATTCGTTATATCGATATAGTATATAACGCTATACGTTATATGGTAATAGTATATAACGTTATACGTTATATCGTTATAGTATATAACGTTATACGTTATATCGTTATAGTATATAACGTTATACGTTATATCGTAATTGTATATAACGTTATACGTTATATCGTAATAGTATATAACGTTTATACGTTATATCGTTATAGTATATAACGTTATACGTTATATCGTTATAGTATATAACGTTATACGTTATATCGTAATTGTATATAACGTTATACGTTATATCGTAATAGTATATAACGTTATATGTTATATCGATATAGTATATAACGTTATACGTTATATCGTTATAGTATATAACGTTATACGTTATATCGTGATTGTATATAACGTTATACGTTATATCGTAATAGTATATAACGTTATACGTTATATCGTTATAGTATATAACGTTATACGTTATATCGTTATAGTATATAACGTTATACGTTATATCGTCATACTACATAACGTTATACGTTATATCGTAATACTACATAACGTTACACGTTATATCGTCATAGTATATAACGTTATACGCTATATCGTTATACTATATAACGATATACGATATATAGTAATAGTATATAATGTTATACGTTATATCGTAATAGTATATAACGTTATACGCTATATCGTAATAGTATATAACGTTATACGTTATATGGTGATAGTATATAACGTTATACGTTATATCGTTATAGTATATAACGTTATACGTTATATCGTAATTGTATATACGTTATACGTTATATCGTAATTGTATATAACGTTATACGTTATATCGTAATTGTATATAACGTTATACGTTATATCGTCATAGTATATAACGTTATACGCTATATCGTAATAGTATATAACGTTATACGTTATATGGTGATAGTATATAACGTTATACGTTATATCGTTATAGTATATAACGTTATACGTTATATCGTAATTGATACTAAC
>NW_026109115.1:0-91510 GCF_024516045.1 Bombus affinis
CTCTCTCAACAACAACAACGGAGGAGGAGGAAAAGAGAGAGAATCTCTCTCAACAACAACAACGGAGGAGGAGGAAAAGAGAGAGATCTCTCTCAACAACAACAACGGAGGAGGAGGAAAAGAGAGAGATCTCTCTCAACAACAACAACGGAGGAGGAGGAAAAGAGAGAGATATCACGTTATACTGCATCACTATATAACGTATAACGTCATATACTGTTACAACATATAACGTTATATTGCATTACTATATGACGTATAACGTTATGGAGTATTACGTTATCACCTATAACGTTATACTGCGTCACTATATGACGTATAACGTTATGAACTCTTACGTTATAACGTGTAGCGTTATAGAGTATTACGTTATATCGTATTACGATTTAAAACTATTACGTTATAACCCATAACGTTATATCGCATCACTATATCACTTATAACGTTATATTGCATCACTATATGACGTATAACGTTATGGAGTATTACGTTTTTAACGTACTACGTTATATTGCATTACTATATGACGCATAAGGTTATGGAGCATTACGTTACAACGTATAACGACATATTGCATGACTATGTGACGTATAACGTTATATACCAGTGCGTTATAAGGTATAAAGTTATATTGCATCACTATATCACTTATAACGTTATATAGCATCCCTATATGACGTATAACGTTATGAACTATTACGTTATAACGTATAGCGTTATAGAGTATTACCTTATATCGTATAACGATTTAAACTATTACGTTATAACCCATAACGTTATATTGCATCACTATATGACTTATAACGTTATATTGCATCACTGTATCACTTATAACGTTATATTGTATCACTATATGACGCATAAGGTCATATACTATTACACTATAACGTATAACGTTATAGAGAATTACGCTATAACGTATGACTACATGTTGCATCACTATATGACGAATAACGTCATATACTGTTACGTTATAACGTATAACGTTATATTGCATTACTATATGACGCATAAAGTTATGGAGCATTACGTTGCAACGTATAACGACATATTGCATGACTATGTGACGTATAACGTTATATACTATTGCGTTGGAACCTATAAACGTTTATACTGCGTCACTATGTGACGTATAACGTTATATACTATTACGTTATAAGGTATGACGTTATGTAGCATCACTATATCACTTATAACGTTATATTGCATCATATTTATCGCATTATATCACTTAGAACGTTATGTTGCATCACTATATGATGTATAACTTTTATACTATTACGTTATAACTTATAACGTTATATTGCATCACTATATGACGTATAACGTTATGGAGTATTACGTTTTAACATATATCGTTATATTGCATTACTATATGACGTATAACGTTATGGATAATATAACGTTATTAACGTTATTACGTTACAACGTATAACGATATATTGCATCACTATATGACGTATAACGTTATATACTATTACGTTTTAAGGTATAACGTTATATTGCAACACTATATCACTTATAACAATATATTTTATCACTATATTACGCATAACGTCATATACTATAACATAATAACGTATAACGTTATAGAGAATTACGCTATAACATATGACTGCATATTGCATCACTATATGACGAATAACGTCATATACTGTTACGTTATAACGTATAACGTTATATTGCATTACTATATGACGCATAACGTTATGGAGCATTACGTTACAACGTATAACGACATATTGCATGACCATGTGACGTATAACGTTATATACTATTGCGTTATAACATATAACTTTATATTGCATCACTATGTGACGTATAACGTTATATACTATTACGTTATAATGCATAACGTTATATTGCATCACTATATGACGTATAACGTTATATACTATTACCTTATAACGGATAAAGATATATTTCATCACTATGTGACGTATAACATTATATACTATTACGCTATTACCCATAAAGTTATACTGAATCACTGTATGACGTATAACGTCATATACTGTTATAACGTATAACGTTATATTGCATTACTGTATGACGTATAACGTTATGGAGTATTACGTTACAACCTATAACGTTATACTGCGTCACTATATGACGCATAACGTTATATACTATTGCGTTATAAGGTATAAGGATATATTGCATCACTATGTGACGTATAATGTTATATACTATTACGTTATAACACATAACGTCATATTGCATCGTATATGACGTATAACGTTATATACTATTGCGTTATAAGGTATAATGTTATATTGCATCACTATGTGACGTATAATGTTATATACTATTACGTTATAATACATATCGTTATATTGCATCACTAAATGAAGTATAACCTTATATACTATTACGTTATAAGGTATAATGTTATATTGCATCACTATGTGATTTATAACTTTATATACTATTACGTTATAAGGTATAACGTTATATTGCATCACTATATGATGTATAACGTTTATACTATTACGTTATAACTTATAACATTATATTGCATCACTATATGACGTATAACGTTATGGAGTATTACGTTTTATCGTATAACGTTATATTGCATTACTATATGACGTATAACGTCATATACTATTAGGTAATAACCTATAACTATGTACTGCATCACTATATGACGTATAACGTTATATACTATTACGTTATAATGTATAACGTTATATTGCATCACTATAACACTTATAACATTATATAGCATCGCTATATGACGTATAACGTTATGAACTATTACGTTATAACGTATAGCGTTATAGAGTATTACCTTACATCGTATAACGATTTATACTATTACGTTATAACGCATAACGTTACATTGCATCACTATATCACTTATAACGTTATATTGCATCACTATATCACTTATAACGTTATATTGTATCACTATATGAAGCATAACGTCATATACTATTACATTGTAACGTATAACGTTATAGAGAATTCCGCTATAACGTATGACTACATGTTGCATCACTATATGACGAATAACGTCATATACTGTTACGTTATAACGTATAACGTCATGTTGCATTACTATATGACGCATAACGTTATGGAGCATTACGTTACAACGTATAACGACATATTGCATTACTATGTGACGCATAACGTTATATACTATTGCGTTATAACCTATAACGTTATACTGCATCTCTATATGACGTATAACGTTATATACTATTACGTTATAAGGTATAACGTTATATTGCATCACTATATCACTTATAACGTTATATTGCATCACTATATGATGTATAACGTTTATACTATTACGTTATAACTTATAACATTATCTTGCATCACTATATGACGTATAACGTTATGGAGTATTTCGTTTTATCTTATAACGTTATATTGCATTACTATATGACGTATAACGTTATGGAGTATTACGTTACAACCTATAATGTTATACTGCGTCACTATATGACGTGTAACGTTATATACTATTACGTTATAAGCTATAACGATATAATGCATCACTATATGAAGTATAACCTTATATACTATTACGTTATAAGGTATAACGATATATTGCATCACTATATGAAGTATAACCTTATATACTATTACATTATAAGCTATAACGTTATATTGCATCACTATATGATCTATAACGTTTATACTATTACGTTATAACTTATAACGTTATATTGCATCACTATATGACGTATAACGTTATAGAGTATTACGTTACAACCTATAATGTTATTCTGCGTCACTATATGACGTATAACGTTATATACTATTACGTTATAAGGTATAACGATATAATGCATCACTATATGAAGTATAACCTTATATAGTATTACGTTATAAGGTATAACGGTATATTGCATCACTATATGAAGTATAACCTTATATACTATTACATTATAAGGTATAACGATATATTGCATCACTATATGAAGTATAACCTTATATAATATTACGTTATAAGGTATAACGATATATTGCACCACTATATGACGTATAACGTCATATACTATTAGGTTATAACCTATAACGATGTACTGCATCACTATATGACGTATAACGTTATATACTATTACGTTATAATGTATAACGTTATATTGCATCACTATATCACTTATAACATTATATAGCATCGCTATATGACGTATAACGTTATGAACTATTACGTTATAACGTATAGCGTTATAGAGTATTACCTTATATCGTATAACGATTTATACTATTACTTTATAACGCAAAACGTTACATTGCATCACAATATCACTTATAACGTTATACTGCATCACTATATCACTTATAACGTTATATTGTATCACTATATGACGCATAACGTCATATACTATTACATTGTAACGTATAACGTTATAGAGAATTACGCTATAACGTATGACTACATGTTGCATCACTATATGACGAATAACGTCATATACTGTTACGTTATAACGTATACCGTTATATTGCATTACTATATGACGCATAACGTTATGGAGCCTTACGTTACAACGTATAACGATATGTTGCACTACTATGTGACGCATAACGTTATATACTATTGCGTTATAACCTATAACGATGTACTGCATCACTATATGACGTATAACGTTGTATACTATTACGTTATAAGGTATAACGATATACTGCACCACTATATTACGTATAGCGTCATATACTATTACGTTATAACCTATAACGATGTACTGCATCACTATATGACGTATAACGTTATATACTATTACGTTATAAGCCATAACGTTATTTAGCATCACTATATCACTTATGACGTTATATAGCATCCCTATATGACGTATAACGTCATATACTATTACGTAATAACAGATAACGATATATTGCATCACTATGTGACGTATAACGTTATATACTATTGCGTTAGAACCTATAACGTTTTACTGCATCACTATATGACGTATAACGTTATATACTATTACGTTATAACATATAACGGTATATTGCGTCACTATGTGACGTATAACGTTATATACTATTACGTTATAATGCATATCGTTATATTGCATCACTATATGACGAATAACGTTATATACTATTACGTAATAACAGATAACAATAAATTTCATCACTATGTGACGTACAACGTTATTTACTATTACGTAATTACCTATAACGTTATACTGCATCACTATATGACGTATAACGTCATATACTGTTATAACGCATAACGTTATATTGCATTAATATATGACGTATAACGTTATGGAGTATTACGTTACAACCTATAATGTTATACTGCGTCACTATATGACGTATAACGTTATATACTATTACGTTATAAGGTATAACGATATAATGCATCACTATATGAAGTATAACCTTATATACTATTACGTTATAAGGTATAACGATATATTGCATCACTATATGAAGTATAACCTTATATGCTATTACATTATAAGGTATAACGATATATTGCACCACTATATGACGTATAACGTCATATACTATTACGTTATAACCTATAACGATGTACTGCATCACTATATGACGTATAACGTTATATACTATTACGTTATAATGTATAACGTTATATTGCATCACTATATCACTTATAACATTATATAGCATCGCTATATGACGTATAACGTTATGAACTATTACGTTATAACGTATAGCGTTATAGAGTATTACCTTACATCGTATAACGATTTATACTATTACGTTATAACGCATAACGTTACATTGCATCACTATATCACTTATAACGTTATATTGCATCACTATATCACTTATAACGTTATATTGCATCACTATATCACTTATAACGTTATATTGTATCACTATATGACGCATAACGTCATATACTATTACATTCTAACGTATAAAGTTATAGAGAATTCCGCTATAACGTATGACTACATGTTGCATCACTATATGACGAATAACGTCATATACTGTTACGTTATAACGTATAACGTTATATTGCATTACTATATGACGCATAACGTTATGGAGCATTACGTTACAACGTATAACGACATATTGCATGACTATGAGACGCATAACGTTATATACTATAGCGTTATAACCTATAACGTTATACTGTATCAATATGATGTATAACGTTTATACCATTACGTTATAACTTATAACGTTATATTGCATCACTATATGACGTATAACGTTATGGAGTATTTCGTTTTAACGTATAACGTTATATTGTATTACTATATGACGCATAACGTTCTGGAGCATTACGTTACAACGTATAACGACATACTGCATTACTATGTGACGCATAACGTTATATACTGTTGCGTTATAACCTATTACGTTATACTGCATCACTATATGATGTATAACGTTTATACTATAACGTTATAACTTATAACGTTATATTGCATCACTATATGACGTATAACGTTATGGAGTATTTCGTTTTATCGTATAACGTTATATTGCATTACTATATGACGTATAACGTTATGGAGCATTACGTTACAACGTATAACGACAAATTGCATGACTATGTGACGTATAACTTTATATACGATTGCGTTATAACCTATAACGCTATACTGCATCACTACATGATGTATAACGTTTATACTATTACGTTATAACTTATAACGTTATATTGCATCACTATATGACGTATAACGTTATGGAGTATTTCGTTTTAACGTATAGCGTTATATTGCAATACTATATGACGCATAACGTTATGGAGCATTACGTTACAACGTATAACGACAAATTGCATGACTATATGACGTTAAACGTTATGGAGTACGACGTTGCAACCTATAATGTTATACTGCGTCACTATATGACGTATAACGTTATATACTATTACGTTATAAGGTATAACGTTATATTGCATCACTATATGAAGTATAACGTTATATACTAGTACCTTATAACGCATAACGTTACATTGCATCACTATATCACTTATAACGTTATATTGCATCACTATATGAAGCATAATGTCACATACTATTACATTATAACGTATAACGTTATAGAGTATTACGCTCTAACGTCTCACTATATATTGTATCACTATATGACGAATAACGTCATATACTGTTACGTTATAACGTATAACGATATGTTGCATTACTATATGACGCATAACGTTATGGAGCATTACGTTACAATGTATAACGACATATTGCATGACTATGTGTCGTATAACGTTTTATACTATTACGTTATTACCTATAACGTTATACTGCATCACTATATGACATATAACGTTGTATACTATTACGTTATTACCTATAACGTTATACTGCATCACAACATGACGTATAACGTCATATACTGATATAACTTATAACGTTATATTGCATTACTATATGACGCATAACGTTATGGAGTATTACGTTATAACGTATAGCGTTATAGAGTATTACCTTATATCGTATAACGATTTATACCATTACGTTATAACGCATAACGTTATATTGCATCACTATATCACTTATAACGTTATATTCTATCACTATATGACGCATAACGTCATATACTATTACGTTATAACCTATAACGTTATACTGCATCACTATATGATTTATAACGTTATATACTATTGCGTTATAAGGTATAACGTTATATTGCATCACTATATCACTTATAACGTTATATAGCATCACTATATGACGTATAACGTTATGAACTAACACGTTATAACGTATAGAGTTATAGAGTATTACCTTATATCGTAAAACGGTATATACTATTACGTTATAACGCATATCGTTACATTGCATCACTATATCACTTATAACGTCATATTGCATCACTATATCACTTATATCGTTATACTGTTTCACTATATCACTTATAACGTTATATTGCATCACTATATGACGTATAACGTTATGGAGTATTACGCTTTAACGTATAACGTTACATTGCATTACTATATGATGTATGACGTTATGGAGTGTTACGTTACAACGTATAACTATATATTGCATCACTATGTGACGTATAACGTTATATGCTATTACGTTATAACGCATAACGTTATATTGCATCACTATATCACTTATAACGTTATATTGCACCACTATGTTACGTATAACGTCATATACTATTACGTTATAACCTATAACGTTGTACTGCATCACTATATGACGTATAACGTTTATACTATTACGTTATAACTTATAACGTTATATTGCATCACTATATGACGTATAACGTTACATTGCATTACTATACGATGTATGACGTTATGGAGTGTTACGTTACAACGTATAACGATATATTGCACCACTATACGACGCATAACGTCATATACTATTACATTATAACGTATAACGTTATAGAGTATTACGCCATAACGTATGACTGCATATTGCATCACTATATGCCGAATAACGTCATATACTGTTACGTTATAAGGTATAACGTTATGTAGCATCACTATATCGCTTATAACGTTACATTGCATTACTATAGGACGCATAACGTTATGGAGTATTACGTTACAACCTATAACGTTATACTGCATCACTATATGACGTATAACGTTATATACTATTACGTTAGAAGGTATAACGTTATATTGCACCACTATATCACTTATAACGTTATATAGCATCCCTATATGAAGTATAACGTTATGAACTATTACGTTATAACGTATATCGATATAGAGTATTACGCCGTAACGTATGCCTACATATTGCATCACTATATGACGAATAACGTCATATACTGTTTCGTTACAACGTATAACGATATATTGCATCACTATGTGACGTATAACGTTATATGCTATTACGTTATAACGCATTACGTTATATTGCATCACTATATCACTTATAACGTTATATTGCACCACTATGTTACGTATAACGTCATATACTACTACGTTATAACCTATAACGTTGTACTGCATCACTATATGACGTATAACGTTATATACTATTACGTTATTAGGTATAACGTTGTCTTGCATCACTATATCACTTATAACGTTATACTGCGTCACTACATGACGTATAACGTTATGGAGTATTACGATTTAACGTATAACGTTATATTGCATTACTATATGACGTATAACGTTATGGAGTATTACGTTACAACGTATAACGATATATTGCATCACTATGTGACGTATAACGTTATATACTATTACGTTATAACGCATAACGTTATATTGCATCACTATATTACTTATAACGTTATGTTGCATCACTATATCACTTATAACGTTATAATGCATCACTATATGATGTATAACGTTTATACTATTACGTTATAATTCACTACGTTATATTGCATCACTATATGACATATAACGTTATATACTATTGCGTTATAACCTATAACGTTATAGTGCATCACTATATGACGTATAACGTTATATACTATTACGTTATAACGTATAACGATATATTGCACCACTATTTGACGTATAACGTTATATACTATTACGTTATAATGCATAACGTTATATTGCATCACTATATGACGTATAACGTTATATACTATTACGTTATAACGTATAACGATATATTGCACCACTATGTTACGTATAACGTTATATACTATTACGTTATTACCTATAACGTTATACTGCATCACTATATGACGTATAACGTCAAATACTATTATAACGTATAACGTTATATTGCATTACTATATGACGTATATCGTTCTGGATTATTACGTTACAACCTATAAAGTTATACTGCGTCACTATATGACGTACAACGTTATATACTATTACGTTATAAGGCATAACGATATATTGCATCACTATATGAAGTATAACGTTATATACTATTACGTTATTACCTACAACGTTATACTGCATCACTATATGACGAATAACGTCATATACTGTTACGTTATAACGTATATCGTTATATTGCATTACTATATGACGCATAACGTTATGGAGCATTACGTTACAACGTATAACGACATATTGCATGACTATGTGACGTATAACGTTATATACTATTGCGCTATAACCTATAACGTTATACTGCATCACTATATGACGTATAACGTTATATACTATTACGTTATAACCTATAACGTTGTACTGCATCACTATATGACGTATAACGTTATATACCAGTACGTTATAACGCATAACGTTATATTGCATCACTATATCACTTATAACGTTATATAGCATCCCTATATGACCTATAACGTTATGAACTATTACGTTATAACGTATAGCGTTAGAGAGTATTACCTTATATGGTATAACGATTTATACAAGTACTTATAACGCATAACGCTATATTGCATCACTGTATCACTTTTAACGTTATACTGCATCACCATATGATGTATAACTTTTATACTATTACGTTATAACTTGTAACGTTATATTGCATCACTCTATGACGTATAACGTTATGGAGTATTACGTTACAACGTATAACGATATATTGCATCACTATGTGACGTATACCGTTATATACTATTACGTTATAACCTATAACGTTGTACTGCGTCACTATATGACGCATAACGTCATATACTGTTATAACGTTTAACGTTATATTGCATTACTATATGACGTATAACGTTATGGAGTATTACGTTACAACCTATAAAGTTATACTGCGTCACTATATGACGTATAACGTTATATACTATTACGTTATAAGGTATGACGATATATTGCATCACTATATCACTTATAACGTTATATAGCATCCCTATATGACGTATAACGTCATGAACAATTACGTTATAACATATAGCGTTATATTGCATCACTATATCGCATATAACGTTATATTGCACCACAATATCACTTATAACATTATATTGCATCACTATATGAAGTATAACGTTGTATACTAGTACGTTATAACGCATAAAGTTATATTGCATCACTATATCACTTATAACGTTATATTGCATCACTATATGACGCATAACGCCATATACTATTGCATTATAACTTATAACGTTATAGAGTATTACGCTATAACGTATGACTACATATTGCATCACTATAAGACGAATAACGTTATATACTATTACGTTATAATGAATTACGTTATATTGCATCACAATATGCCGTATAACGTTATATACTATTACGTTATAATGCATTACGTTATATTGCATCACAATATGCCGTATAACGTTATATACTATTACGTTATAACGGATAACGATATATTTCATTACTATATGACGTATAACGTTATGGAGTATTACGTTACAACGTATAACGATATATTGCATCACTATGTGACGTATAACGTTATATACTATTACGTTATAACCTATAACGCTGTACTGCGTCACTATATGACGCATAACGTTATATACTGTTATAACGTTTAACGTTATATTGCATTACTATATGACGTACAACGTTATGGATTATTACGATACAACGTATAACGACATATTGCATCACTATGTGACGTATAACGTTATATACTATTACGTTATAACGCATAACGCTATATTGCATCACTATATCACTTATAACGTTATATTGCACTACTATATGACGTATAACGTCATATACTATTACGTTATAACCTATAACGTTGTACTGCATCACTATATGACCTATAACTTTAAATAGTATTACGTTATAAGATATAACGTTATATTGCATCATTATATCACTTATAGCGTTATATTGCATCACTGTATGAAGTATAACGTTATATACTAGTACGTTATAACGCATAACGTTATATTGCATCACTATATCACTTATAACGTTATATTGCACCACTATATGTCGTATAGCGTCATATACTATTACGTTATAACGTACAACGTTATAGACTATTACGCTATAACGTATGACTACATATTGCATCACTATAAGACGAATAACGTTATATACTATTACGTTATAATGAATTACGTTATATTGCATCACAATACGACGTATAACGTTATATACTATTACGTTATAATGCATTACGTTATATTGCATCACAATATGCCGTATAACGTTATATACTATTACGTTATAACGGATAACGATATATTTCATTACTATATGACGTATAACGTTATGGAGTATTACGTTACAACCTATAACGATATATTGCATCACTATGTGACGTATAACGTTATATACTATTACGTTATAACCTATAACGCTGTACTGCGTCACTATATGACGCATAACGTTATATACTGTTATAACGTTTAACGTTATATTGCATTACTATATGACGTACAACGTTATGGATTATTACGATACAACGTATAACGATATATTGCATCACTATGTGACGTATAACGTTATATACTATTACGTTATAACGCATAACGCTATATTGCATCACTATATCACTTATAACGTTATATTGCACTACTATATGACGTATAACGTCATATACTATTACGTTATAACCTATAACGTTGTACTGCATCACTATATGACCTATAACTTTAAATAGTATTACGTTATAAGATATAACGTTATATTGCATCATTATATCACTTATAGCGTTATATTGCATCACTGTATGAAGTATAACGTTATATACTAGTACGTTATAACGCATAACGTTATAATGCATCACTATATCACTTATAACGTTATATTGCACCACTATATGTCGTATAGCGTCATATACTATTACGTTATAACGTACAACGTTATAGACTATTACGCTATAACGTATGACTACATATTGCATCACTATAAGACGAATAACGTTATATACTATTACGTTATAATGAATTACGTTATATTGCATCACAATATGACGTATAACGTTATATACTATTTCGTTATAATGCATTACGTTATATTGCATCACAATATGCCGTATAACGTTATATACTATTACGTTATAAGGTATAACGATATATTGCATCACTATATGAAGTATAACGTTATATACTATTACGTTATTACGTCTAACGCTATTTGCATCACTATATGACGTATAACGTTATATGCTATTACGTTATAAGGTATTACGTTATATTGCATCACTATACCACTCATAACGTTATATAGCATCCCTATATGACGTATAACGTTATGAACTATTACGTTATAACGTATCGTGTTATAGAGTATTACCTCATATCGTATAACGATTTAAACTATTGCGTTATAACGCATAACGTTATATTGCATCACTATGTCACATTTAACGTTATATTGCATCAATATATCACTTATAACGTTATATTGCATCACTATATGATGTATAGCGTTTATACTATTACGTTATAACTAATAACGTTATGTTGCTTTACTATATGACGTATAACGTTATGGAGTATTACGTTACAACCTATAACGTTATACTGCGTCACTATATGACGTATAACGTTATATACCATTACGTTATAAGGTGTAAGGATATATTGCATCTCTATATGAAGTATAACCTTATATACTATTACGTTATAAGGTATAACGATATATTGCATCACTATGTGACGTATGACGTTATATTTCACCACTATATGACGCATAACGTTTATACTATTACGTTATCACGTATAACGTTATATAGCATCATTATATGATGTATAAGGTTATATACTATTACGTTATTACGTCTAACGCTATTTGCATCACTATATGACGTATAACGTTATATACTATTACGTTATAAGGTATAAAGGTATATTGCATCACTATGTAACGTATGACGTTATATAGCATCCCTATATGACGTATAACGTTATGAACTACTACGATGTAACATATAGCGTTATAGAGTATTACCTTATATCGTATAACGATTTATACTATTACGTTATAACCCATATCGTTATATTGCATCAGTATATCACTTATAACGTTATATTGCATCACTATATGACGTATAACGTCATATACCGTTACGTTATAACGTATAACGTTATTTTGCATCACTATATCACTTATAACGTTATATTGCGTCACTATATGACGCATAACTTTATATACTATTCGTTATAAGGAATAAACAAATATTCGATCACTGCGTGACGTATAACGTTATATACTATTACGTTATAACGTATAACGATATATTGCACCACTATATCACGTATAACTTTATATTGCATCACTGTATGACGTATAACGATATAGACTATTACGTTATACCGCAGAACGTTATATTGCATCACTATATCACATATAACGTTATATTGCATTACTATATGACGTATAACGTTATGGAGTATCACGCTATAAGGTATAACTATATATTCCATCACTATGTGACGTATAACGTTATATACTATTACGTTATAAGGTATAACGTTATATTGCATCACTATATCACTTATAACGTTATACAGCATCCCTATATGACGTATAACGTTATGAACTATTACGTTATAACGTATCGTGTTATAGAGTATTACCTTATATCGTATAACGATTTATACTATTACCTTATAACGCATAACGTTATATTGCATCACTATGTCACATTTAACGTTATATTGCATCAATATATCACTTATAACGTTATGTTGCATCACTATATGATGTATAGCGTTTATACTATTACGTTATAACTAATAACGTTATGTTGTTTTACTATATGACGTATAACGTTATGGAGTATTACGTTACAACCTATAACGTTATACTGCGTCACTATATGACGTATAACGTTATATACTATTACGTTATAAGGTGTAACGATATACTGCATCACTATATGAAGTATAACCTTATATAGTATTACGTTATAAGGTATAACGATATATTGCATCACTATATGAAGTATAACGTTATATACTATTACGTTATTACGTCTAACGCTATTTGCATCACTATATGACGTATAACGTTATATGCTATTACGTTATAAGGTATTACGTTATATTGCATCACTATACCACTTATAACGTTATATAGCATCCCTATATGACGTATAACGTTATGAACTATTACGTTATAACGTATCGTGTTATAGAGTATTACCTCATATCGTATAACGATTTAAACTATTACGTTATAACGCATAACGTTATATTGCATCACTATGTCACATTTAACTTTATATTGCATCAATATATCACTTATACTGTTATATTGCATCACTATATGATGTATAGCGTTTATACTATTACGTTATAACTAATAACGTTATGTTGCTTTACTATATGACGTATAACGTTATGGAGTATTACGTTACAACCTATAACGTTATACTGCGTCACTATATGACGTATAACGTTATATACCATTACGTTATAAGGTGTAAGGATATATTGCATCTCTATATGAAGTATAACCTTATATACTATTACGTTATAAGGTATAACGATATATTGCATCACTATGTGACGTATGACGTTATATTTCACCACTATATGACGCATAACGTTTATACTATTACGTTATCACGTATAAAGTTATATAGCATCATTATATGATGTATAAGGTTATATACTATTACGTTATTACGTCTAACGCTATTTGCATCACTATATGACGTATAACGTTATATACTATTACGTTATAAGGTATAAAGGTATATTGCATCACTATGTAACGTATGACGTTATATAGCATCCCTATATGACGTATAACGTTATGAACTACTACGATATAACATATAGCGTTATAGAGTATTACCTTATATCGTATAACGATTTATACTATTACGTTATAACCCATATCGTTATATTGCATCAGTATATCACTTATAACGTTATATTGCATCACTATATGACGTATAACGTCATATACCGTTACGTTATAACGTATAACGTTATTTTGCATCACTATATCACTTATAACGTTATATTGCGTCACTATATGACGCATAACTTTATATACTATTCGTTATAAGGAATAAACAAATATTCGATCACTGCGTGACGTATAACGTTATATACTATTACGTTATAACGTATAACGATATATTGCACCACTATATGACGTATAACTTTATATTGCATCACTGTATGACGTATAACGATATAGACTATTACGTTATAACGCAGAACGTTATATTGCATTACTATATCACTTATAACGTTATATTGCAATACTATATGACGTATAACGTTATGTAGTATTACGTTATAAGGTATAACTATATATTCCATCACTGTGTGACGTATAACGCTATATATTATTACGTTATAAGGTATAACGATATATCGCACCACTATATGACGTATAACTTTATATTGCATCACTGTATGACGTATAACGATATAGACTATTACGTTATACCGCAGAACGTTATATTGCATCACTATATCACTTATAACGTTATATTGCATTACTATATGACGTATAACGTTATGGAGTATTACGCTATAAGGTATAACTATATATTCCATCACTATGTGACGTATAACGTTATATACTATTACGTTATATCCTATAACGTTATACTGGATCACTATATGACGTATAACGTTATATACTATTACGTTATAAGGTATAACGGTATATTGCATCACTATATGAAGTATAACCTTATATACTATTACGATATAACGGATAACGTTATATTGCTTCATCATATCACCTATAATGTTATATTTCATCACTATATGACATATAACGTTTATACTATAACGTTATAACGTATAACGTTATATAGCATCTCTATATGACGTATAGCGTTATATACAATTACGTTATAACGTATAACGTTATATTGCATCATTGTATGACGTATAACGCTGTATACTATTACTTTATTAGGCATAACGATATATTGCATCACTATGTGACGTATGACGTTATATAGCATCACTATATGACGTATAACGTTATATACTATTACATTATAATGTTTAGCGATATATTGCATCACTATATGACGTATAACTTTATATTGCCTCACTATATGACGTATAACGTTATGGAGTATTACGTTATAACGTGTAACGACATATTGCATTACTATGTGACGTATAACGTTATATACTATTACGTTATAAGGTATAACGATATATTGCATCGCTATATGAAGTATAACCTTATATACTATTACGTTGTAACGCATAACGTTATATTGCATCACTATAGGACGTATGACGTTGTATATTATTGCGTTATAATGGATAACGTTATATTTCATCACTATGGGACGTATAACGTTATATACTATTACGTTGTAACCTATAACGTTATAAGGTATAACGTTATATAATAGTACGTTATAACCCATAACGTTATTTTGCATCACTATATCACTTATAACGTTATATTGCGTCACTATATGACGCATAACTTAATATGCTATTCGTTATAAGGAATAACTAAATATTCCATCACTGCGTGACGTATAACGTCATATACTATTACGTTATAACGTATAACGATATATTGCACCACTATATGACGTATAACTTTATATTGCATCACTATATGACGTATAACCTTATATACTATTACGCTGTAACGCATAACGTTATATTGCCTCACTATATGACGTATAACGTTATATACTATTACGTTATAACGGATAACGATATAGTTCTTCACAATATAACGTATAACGATATACACTATTACGTTATAACGTATAACGCTGTATTGCATCTCTATATGACGTATAGCGTTATATACTATTACGTTATAACGTATAACGTTAAATTGCATCATTCTATGACGTATAACGTTATATACTATCACGTTATAAGGTATAACGATATATTGCATCACCATGTGACGTATGACGTTATATAGCATCCCTATATGACGTATAACGTCATATTCTGTTACGTTATAACGTATAACGTTATATTGCATCACTATACCAGTTATAATGTTATATTGCATCACTATATGACGTATAACGTCATATTCCGTTACGTTACAACGTATAACGTTATATTGCATCACTATATCACTTACAATGTTATATTGCATCACTATATCACTTACAATGTTATATTGCATCACTATATGATGTATAACGTTTATACTATTAGGTTATATCTTATAACATTATATTGCATCAGTATATGAAGTACAACCTTATATACTATTACGTTATAACGCATAACGTTATATTGCATCACTATATCACTTATAACGTTGTACTGCATTACTATGTGGCGTATAACGTTGTATACTATTACGTTATAACCTATCACGTTATACTGCATCACTATATGACGTATAACGTTGTATAATATTACATTATAAGGTTTAATTATATATTGCATCACTATATGAAGTTTAACGTTACATACTAGTACGTTTTAACGCTTTACGTTATATTGCATCGCTATATCACTAGTGACGTTATATTGCATTACTATGTGGTGTATAACGTCATATACTATTACGTCATACACTATAACGTTATACTGGATCACTATATGACGTATAACGTTATATACTATTACGTTATAAAGTATAACGATATATTGCATCACTATATGAAGTATAACCTTATATGCTATTACGTTATAACGGATAACGCTATATTGCATCATTATATCACCTATAACGTTATATTTCATCACTATATGACGTATAACGTTTATACTATTACGTTATAACTTATAACGCTATTGCATCACTATATCACTAATAACGTTATATTGCAACACTATATGGCGTATAACGTTATATACTATTACGTTATAAGATATAACGTTATATTGCATCACTATATCACTTATAACGTTATATAGCATCCCTATATGACGTATAACGTTATGAACTATTATGTTATAACGTATAGCGTTATAGAGTATTACCTTATATTGTATAACGATTTATACTATTACGTTATAACGCATAACCTTATATTGCATCACTATATCACTTATAACGTTATATTGCATCACTATATCGCTTGTAACGTTATATTGTACCACTATATCACTTATAACGTTATATTGCATCACTATATGACGTACAACGTCATATACTATTACGCTATAACCTATAACGTTGTACTGCATCACTATATGACGTATAACGTTATATACTATTACGTTATAAGATATAACGTTATATTGCATCACTATATCACTTATAGCGTTATATTGCATCACTATATGACGCATAACGTCATATACTATTACATTATAACTTATAACGTTATAGAGTATTACGCTATAACGTATGACTACATATTGCATCACTATATGACGAATAACGTCATATACTTTTACGTTATAACGTATAACGGTATATTGCATAACTATATGACGCATAACGTTATGGAGCATTACGTTACAACGTATAACGACATATTGCATGACTATGTGACGTATAACGTTATATACTATTACGTTATAACCTATAACGCTATACTGCATCACTATATGACGTATAACGTTATATACTATTACGTTATAACGTATAACGATATATTGCATCACTATTTGAGGTATAACGTTATATACTATTACGTTATGACGCATAACGTTATATTGCATCACTATATGAAGTATAACCTTATATACTATTACGTTATGACGCATAACGTTATATTGCATCACTATATCACTTAAAACGTTATATTGCATCACTATATGAAGTATAACCTTATATACTATTACGTTATAAGGTATAACGATATTTTACATCAGTATATGACGAATAATGTCATATACTCTTACGTTATAACGTATAACGTTATATCGTATCACTATATGACGTATAACGTTATATACTATTACGTTATAACGGATAAAGATATATTTCATCACTATGTGACGTATAACGTTATATACTATTACGTTATAAGGTATACCGATATAATGCATCACTATATGAAGTATAACCTTATATACTATTACGTTATAAGGTATAACAATATATTGCACCACTATATGACGTATAACGTTATGGAGTATTACGTTTTAACGTATAACGTTATATACTATTACGTTATAACGCATAACGTTATATTGCTTCACTATATCACTTATAACGTTATATTGTACCACTATATGACGTATAACGTCATATACTATTACGTTAGAACCTATAACGTTATACTGCGTCACTATATGACGTATAACGATATATACTATTACGTTATAAGGTATAAAGATACAATGCATCACTATATCACTTATAACGTTACATAGCATGCCTATATGACGCATAACGTTATGAACTATTACGTTATAACGTATAGCGTTGTACGGTACTACCTTATATCGTATAACGATTTAAACTATTACGTTATAACGCATAACGTTATATTGCATTACTATATCACTTATAACGTTATATTGCATCACTATATCACTTATAACGTTATATTGTACCACTATATCAGTTATAACGTTATATGGCATCACTATATCACCTATAACGTTATATTGCACCGCTATATGACGTATAACATCATATACTATTACGTTATAACCTATAACGTCGTACTGCATCACTATATGACGTATAACGTTATATACTATTACGTTATAACGTATAACGATATGTTGCATCACTATATGAAGTATAACCTTATATACTATTACGTTATAAAGTATAACGATATTTTGCGTCAGTATATGACGAATAACGTCATATACTCTTACGTTATAACGTATAACGTTATATTGCATCACTATATGACGTATAACGTTATATACTATTACGTTATAAGATATAACGTTATATTGTATCACTATATCACTTATAACGTTATATAGCATCACTATATGACGTATAACGTTATGAACTATTACGTTATAACGTATAGCGTTATAGAGTATTACCTTATATCGTATAACGATTTATACTATTACGTTATAACGCATAACGCTATATTGCATCACTATATCACTTATAACGTTATATTGCATCACTATATTACATATAACGTTAAATAGCATCCCTATATGACGTATAACGTTGTGAACTATTACGTCATAACGTATAGCGTTATATTGCATCACTATATGACGTATAACGTTATGGAGTATCACGTTTTAACGTATAACATTATATTGAATTACTATATGACGTACAACATTATGGAGTATTACGATACAACGTATAACGATATATTGCATCACTATGTGACGTATAACGTTATGAACTATTTCGTTATAACGTATCGTGTTATAGAGTATTACCTTATATCGTATACCGATTCATACTATTACGTTATAACGCATAACGTTATATTGCATCACTATGTCACATTTAACGTTATATTGCATCAATATATCACTTTTAACGATATATTGCATCACCATACGAAGTATAACCTTATATACTATTACATTACAAGGTATAACGTTATATGGCACCACTACGTGACGTATAACGTCATATACTACTACGTTATAACCTATAACGTTGTACTGCATCACTATATGACGTATAACGTTATATACTATTACGTTATAGGGTATAACGTTAGATTACATCAGTATATCACTTATAACGTTATATTGCAGCGCTATATCACTTATAACGTTATATTGCATTATTATATGACGTATAATGTTATGGAGTATTACGTTACAACGTATAACGATATATTGCATTACTATGTGACATAGCGTTATATGCTATTGCGTTACAACCTATAACGTTATATTGCATCACTATATCACTTATAACGTTATATTGCATTACTATATGACGTATAACGTTACATACTATTACGTTACAACCTATAACGTTATACTGCATCACTATATGACGTATAACGTTATATACTATTACGTTATAACGGATAGCGATATATTTCATCACTATGTGACGTATAACGTTATATACTATTACGTTATTACCTGTAACGTTATAGTGCATCAGTATATGACGTATAACGTCATATACTGTTATAACTTATAACGTTATATTGCATGACTATATGACGTATAACGTTATGTAGTATTACGTTACAACGTATAACGATATATTGCATCACTGTGTGACATAGCGTTATATGCTATTGCGTTACAACCTATAACGTTATATTGCATCACTATATCACTTATAACGTTATATTGCATTACTATATGACGTATAACGTTACATACTATTACGTTATAACCTATAACGTTGTACTGCGTCACTATATGATGTATAACGTCATATACTGTTATAACGTATAACGTTACATTGCATTACTATATGACGTATAACGTTATGAACTATTACTTTATAACGTATAACGATATATTGCATCACTATATCACTTTTAACGTTATATTCCACGACTATATGACGTATAACGTCATATGCTATTACGTTATAACCTATAACGTTGTACTGCATCACTATATGACGTATAACGTTATATACTATTACGTTATAACGGATAGCGATATATTTCATCACTATGTGACGTATAACGTTATATACTATTACGTTATTACCTGTAACGTTATACTGCATCACTATATGACGTATAACGTCATATACTGTTATAACTTATAACGTTATATTGCATGACTATATGACGTATAACGTTATGTAGTATTACGTTACAACGTATAACGATATATTGCATCACTATGTGACATAGCGTTATATGCTATTGCGTTATAAGTTATAACGATATATTGCATCACTATATCACTTGTAACGTTTTATTGCACCACTATATGACTTATAACGTCATATACTATTACGTTATAACGTATAACGATGTACTGCATCACTGTATGACGTATAACGTTTATACCATTACGTTATAACATATAACAATATATTGCATCACTATATGAGGTATAACCTTATACATTATTACGTTATAACGCAAAACGCTATTGCATCACTATATCACTAATAACGTTGTATTGCATCACTATATGACGTATAACGTCATATTCTGTTACGTTATAACGTATAACGTTATATTGCATCACTATATCACATATAATGTTATATTGCATCACTATATGATGTATAACGTTTATACTATTAGGTTATAACTTATAACATTATATTGCATCACTATATGAAGTATAACCTTATATACTATTACGTTATAACGCATAACGTTATATTGCATCACTATATCACTTATAACGTTGTATTGCATTACTATGTGGCGTATAACGTTGTATGCTATTACGTTATAAGGTATAACGATATATTGCAACACTTTGTGACGTATAACGTTATATACTATTACGTTATAACGCATAACGTTATAGTGCATCACTATGGCACTTATAACGTTATATTGCACCACTATATGACGTATAATGTCATATACTATTACGTTATAACCTATAACATTGTACTGCATCACTATATGACATATAACGTTATATACTATTACATAATAAAGTTTAATGATGTATTGCATCACTATATGAAGTTTAACGTTACATACTAGTACGTTTTAACGCTTTACGTTATATTGAATCACTATATCACTTATAACGTTATATTGCATTACTATGTGGTGTATAACGTCATATACTATTACGTTATAAACTATAACGTTATACTGCATCACTATATGACCTATAACGTTATATACTATTACGTTATAAGGTATAACGATATATTGCAACACTTTGTGACGTATAACGTTATATACTATTACGTTATAACGCATAACGTTATAGTGCATCACTATGGCACTTATAACGTTATATTGCACCACTATATGACGTATAATGTCATATACTATTACGTTATAACCTATAACATTGTACTGCATCACTATATGACGTATAACGTTATATACTATTACGTTATAAGGTATAACGATATATTGCATCACTATATCACTTATAACGTTATATAGCATCACTATATGACGTATAACGATATAGACTATTACGTTATACAGCAGAACGTTATATTGCATCACTATGGCACTTATAACGGTATATTGCATCACTATATCAGATATAACGTTATATTGCATCATTATATGACGCATAACGTCATATACTATTACATTATAACGTATAACGTTATAGACTATTACGCTATAACGTATGACTACATATTGCATCACTATATGACGAATAACGTCCTATACTGTTACGTTATAACGTATAACGTTATATTGCATTACTATATGACGTACAACGTTATGGAGCATTACGTTACAACGTATAACGACATATTGCATTACTATGTGACGTATAACGTTATGGAGTATTACGTTTTAACGTATAACGTTATATTGCATTACTATATGACGTATAACGTTATGGAGTATTACGTTACAACGTATAACGATATATTGCATCACTATGTGTCGTATAACGTTATATACTATTACGTTATAACGCATAACGTTATAGTGCATCACTATGGCACTTATAACGTTATATTGCACCACTATATGACGTATAATGTCATATACTATTACGTTATAACCTATAACGTTGTACTGCATCACTATGTGACGTATAACGTTATATACTATTACGTTATAAGGTATAACGATATATTGCATCACTATATCACTTATAAGGTTATATAGCATCCCTATATGACGTATGACGTTATGAACTATTACGTTATAATGTATAGTGTTATAGAGTATTACCTTATATCGTATAACGATTTATACTATTACGTTATTACCTATAACGTTATACTGCATCACTATATGATGTATAATGTTATAAACTGTTATAACGTATAACGTTATGTTGCTTTACGATATGACGTATAACGTTATGGAGTATTACGTATTAACGCATAACGTTATATTGCATCATTATATCACTTATAACGTTATATTGCATCACTATATGAAGTATAACCTTATATACTATTACATTATAAGGTATAACGATATATTGCGCCACTATATGACGTATAACGTCATATACTATTACGTTATATCCTATATCGTTGTACTGCATCACTATATGACGCATAACGTTATATACTATTACGTTACAACCTATAACGTTGTACTGCATCACTATATGACGTATAACCTTATATACTATTACATTATAAGGTATAACGTTATATTGCATCACTATATCACTTATAACGTTATATTGCATCACTATGTGACGTATAACGTTATATACTATTACGTTATAATGCATAACGTTATATTGCATTATTATATGACGTACAACGTTATATACTATTACGTTATAACGGATAACGATATATTTCATCACTATGTGACGTATAACGTTATATACTATTACGTTCTTTCCTATATCGTTATACTGCATCACAATATGACGTATAACGTCATATACTGTTTTAACGTATAACGTTATATTGCATTACTATATGACGTATAACGTTATGGAGTATTACGTTACAACCTATAACGTTATACTGCGTCACTATATGACGTATAACGTTATATACTATTACGTTATAAGGTATAACGATATATTGCACCACTATATGACGTATAACGTTATATACTATTACGTTATAACGTATAACGATATATTGCATCACTATATGACGTATAACGTTATATACTATTACGTTGTAACGTATGACAATATATTCCACCAGTATATGACGTATAACGATATAGACTATTACGTTATAACGTATGACGATATATTGCATCACTATATGATGTCTAACGTTATATACTATTACGTTATAACGTATAATGCTATATTGCATCACTATATGACGTATATCGTCATATACTGTTACGGTATAAGGTATAACTATATATTCCATCACTATGTGAAGTATACCGTTATATACTATTACGTTATAACCTATAACGTTGTACTGCACCACTATACGACGTATAACATTATGTACTATTGCGTTATAACCTATAACGTTATACTGCATCACTATATGACGTATAACGTTATATACTATTACGTTATAACGTATAACGATATATTGCATCACTATGTGACGTATAACGTTATATACTATTACGTTATATCGCACAACGTTATATTGCATCATGATATCACTTATAACGTAATATTGCACCACTATATGACGTATATCGTTATATACTATTGCGTTATAACCTATAACGCTATACTGCATCCCTATATGACGTGTAACGTTATATACTATTACGTTATAACGTATAACGATATATTGCATCACTATATGACGTATAACGTTATATACTATTTCGATATAACGTATAACGATATATTACATTACTATATGACGCATAACGTTATGGAGCATTACGCTATAACGTATGACTACATATTGCATCACTATATGACGAATAACGTCATATACTGTTACGTTATAACGCATAACGTTATATTGCATTACTATATGACGTATAACGTTATGGAGCATTACGTTACAGCGTATAACGACATATTGCATTACTATGTGGCGTATAACGTTAAATACTATTGCGTTATATCCTGTAACGTTATACTGCATCACTATATGACGTATAACGTTATATACTATTACGTTATAACGTATAACGTTATATAGCATCACTATATTTCTTATAACGTTATACTGCATCACTATATGAAGTATATCGTTATATACTAGTACGTTATAACGTATAACGTTATATTGCATCACTATATCACGCATAACGTCATATAATATTACATTATATCGTATAACCTAATAGAGTATTACACCATAACGTATAACTACATATTGCATCACTATACGACGAATAACGTCATATACTGTTACGTTATGACGTATAACGTTATGGTGTATTACGCCATAACGTATGACTACATATTGCATCACTATATGACGAATAACGTCATACACTGTTACGTTATAACGTTTAACGTTATATTGCATCTCTATATGACGTATAACGTTATGGAGTATTACGTTTTAACGTATAACGATGAACTGCATCACTATATGACGTATAACGTTATATACTATTACCTTATAAGGTATAACGTTATATAGCATCACTATATCACTTATAACGTTATATTGCACCACTACATGACGTATAACGTCATATACTATTACGATATAACATGCAACGTTGTACTGCATCACTATATGACGTATAACGTTATATACTATTACGATATAAGGTAAAACGTTATATTGCACAACTATATCTCTTATAACTTTATATTGTATCACTATATGACGCATAACGTCATATACTATTACATTATAACGAATAACGTAATAGAGTATTACGCTATGACGTATGACTACATATTGCATCACTATATGACGAATAACGTCATATACTGTTACGTTATAACGTATAACGTTATATTGCATTACTATATGACGCAGAACGTTATGGAGCATTACGTTACAACGTGTAACGACATATTGCATTACTATGTGACGTATAACGTTATATACTATTGCTTTATATCCTATAACGTTATACTGCATCACTATATGACGTATAACGTTATATGCTATTACGTTATAACGCATAACGCTATATTGCATCACAATGTGACGTATAGCGATATAGACTATTACGTTATAACGTATAACGTTACATTGCATCACTATATGACGCATAACGTCATATACTATTACATTATAACGTATAACGTTATAGTGTATTACGCTATGACGTATGACTACATATTGCATCACTATATGACGAATAACGTCATATACTGCTACGTTATAACGTATAACGTTATATTGCACCACTATATGACGTATAACGTTATATTCTATTACGTTATAACGGATAACGATATATTTCATCACTATGTGACGTATAACGTTATATACTCTTACGTTATACGGTATAACGTTATATTGCATCACTATATCACGCATAACGTCATATAATATTACATTATATCGTATAACGTTATAGAGTATTACGCTATAACGTATGTCTACATATTGCATCACTATACGACGAATAACGTCATATACTGTTACGTTGTAACGTATAACGTTATAGTGTATTACGCCATAACGTATGACTACATATTGCATCACTATATGACGAATAACGTCATATACTGTTACGTTATAACGTATAACGTTATATTGCATTACTATAGGACGCATAACGTTATGGAGCGTTACGTTACAACGTATAACGGCATAGTGCATTACTATGTGACGTATACGGTTACATACTATTACATTATGACGCATAACGTTATATTGCATCACTATGTGACGTATAACGTTATATACTATTACGTTATAACGCATCACGATATATTGCATCACTATATCACTTATAACGTTATATTGCACCACTATATGACGAATAACGTCATATACTATTACGTTATAACGCATAACGTTATATTGCATCACTATATCACTTATAACGTTATATTGCATCACTATATCACTTATAACGTTATATTGCACTACTATATGACGTATAACGTCATATACTATTACGTTATAACCTATAACGTTGTACTGCATCACTATATGACCTATAACTTTAAATAGTATTACGTTATAAGATATAACGTTATATTGCATCATTATATCACTTATAGCGTTATATTGCATCACTGTATGAAGTATAACGTTATATACTAGTACGTTATAACGCATAACGTTATATTTCATCACTATATCACTTATCACGTTATATTGCACCACCATATGTCGTATAGCGTCATATACTATTACGTTATAACGTACAACGTTATAGACTATTACGCTATAACGTATGACTACATATTGCATCACTATATGACGAATAACGTCATATACTGCTACGTTATAACGTATAACGTTATATTGCATTACTATATGACGTATAAAGGTATGGAGCATTACGTTACAACGTATAACGACATATTGCATTACTATGTGACGTATAACGTTATATACTATTACGCTATAACATATAACGTTATACTGCATCACCATGTGACGCATAACGTTATATACTATTACGTTATTACCTGTAACGTTATACTGCACCACTATGTGACGAATACCGTTATATACTTTTACGTTATAAGGTATAACGATATATTGCATCACTATGTGTCGTATAACGTTATATACTATTACGTTATAACGCATAACGTTATAGTGCATCACTATGGCACTTATAACGTTATATTGCACCACTATATGTCGTATAATGTCATATACTATTACGTTATAACCTATAACGTTGTACTGCATCGCTATATGACGTATAACGTTATATACTATTACGTTATAAGGTATAACGTTATATTGCATTACTATACCACTTATAACGTTATATTGCTTCACTATATGAAGCGTAACGTTATATACTAGTACGTTATAACGCATAACGTTATATTGCATCACTATGTGACGTATAACGTTATGGAGTATTACGTTTTAACGTATAACGTTATATACTATTACGTTATAACACATAACGTTATATTGCATCACTATATCACTTATAACGTTATATTGCATTACTATAGGACGCATAACGTTATGGAGCGTTACGTTACAACGTATAACGACATAGTGCATTACTATGTGACGTATACGGTTACATACTATTACATTATGACGCATAACGTTATATTGCATCACTATGTGACGTATAACGTTATATACTATTACGTTATAACGTATAACGATATATTGCATCACTATTTGAGGTATAACCTTATATACTATTACATTATATGGAATAACGATATATTGCACCACTATATGACGTATAATGTCATATACTATTACGTTATAACCTATAACGTTATACTGCATCACTATTTGACGTATAACGATATATACTATTACGTTATAAGGTATAACGATATATATCATTACTATATGAAGTATACCCTTATATACTATTACATTATAAGGTATAACGATATATTGCACCACTATATGACGTATAACGTCATATACTATTTCGTTATAACCTATAACGTTATACTGCATCACTATATGACGTATAACGTTATATACTATTACGTTATGAGGTATAACGATATATTGCATCACTATGTGACGTATAACGTTATATACTATTACGTTATATCCTATAACGTCATACTGGATCAATAGATGACGTATAACGATATAGACTATTACGTTATAACGCAGAATGTTATATTGCATCACAATATCACTTATAACGTTATATTGCAATACTATATGACGTATAACGTTATGTAGTATTACGTTATAAGGTATAACTATATATTCCATCACTGTGTGACGTATAACGCTATATATTATTACGTTATAAGGTATAACGATATATCGCACCACTATATGACGTATAACTTTATATTGCATCACTGTATGACGTATAACGATATAGACTATTACGTTATACCGCAGAACGTTATATTGCATCACTATATCACTTATAACGTTATTTTGCATTACTATATGACGTATAACGTTATGGAGTATTACGCTATAAGGTATAACTATATATTCCATCATTATGTGACGTATAACGTTATATACTATTACGTTATATCCTATAACGTTATACTGGATCACTATATGACGTATAACGTTATATACTATTACGTTATAAGGTATAACGGTATATTGCATCACTATATGAAGTATAACCTTATATACTATTACGATATAACGGATAACGTTATATTGCTTCATCATATCACCTATAACGTTATATTTCATCACTATATGACATATAACGTTTATACTATAGCGTTATAACGTATAACGTTATATAGCATCTCTATATGACGTATAGCGTTATATACAATTACGTTATAACGTATAACGTTATATTGCATCATTGTATGACGTTTAACGCTGTATACTATTACTTTATTAGGCATAACGATATATTGCATCACTATGTGACGTATGACGTTATATAGCATCACTATATGACGTATAACGTTATATACTATTACATTATAATGTTTAGCGATATATTGCATCACTATATGACGTATAACTTTATATTGCCTCACTATATGACGTATAACGTTATGGAGTATTACGTTATAACGTGTAACGACATATTGCATTACTATGTGACGTATAACGTTATATACTATTACGTTATAAGGTATAACGATATATTGCATCGCTATATGAAGTATAACCTTATATACTATTACGTTGTAACGCATAACGTTATATTGCATCACTATAGGACGTATGACGTTGTATATTATTGCGTTATAATGGATAACGTTATATTTCATCACTATGGGACGTATAACGTTATATACTATTACGTTGTAACCTATAACGTTATAAGGTATAACGTTATATAATAGTACGTTATAACCCATAATGTTATTTTGCATCACTATCTCACTTATAACGTTATATTGCGTCACTATATGACGCATAACTTAATACGCTATTCGTTATAAGGAATAACTAAATATTCCATCACTGCGTGACGTATAACGTTATATACTATTACGTTATAACCTATAACGTTGTACTGCATCACTATATGACCTATAACTTTAAATAGTATTACGTTATAAGATATAACGTTATATTGCATCACTATATCACTTATAACGTTATATTGCACCACTATATGACGAATAACGTCATATACTATTACGTTATAACGCATAACGTTATATTGCATCACTATATCACTTATAACGTTATATTGCATCACTATATCACTTATAACGTTATATTGCACTACTATATGACGTATAACGTCATATACTATTACGTTATAACCTATAACGTTGTACTGCATCACTATATGACCTATAACTTTAAATAGTATTACGTTATAAGATATAACGTTATATTGCATCATTATATCACTTATAGCGTTATATTGCATCACTGTATGAAGTATAACGTTATATACTAGTACGTTATAACGCATAACGTTATATTTCATCACTATATCACTTATCACGTTATATTGCACCACCATATGTCGTATAGCGTCATATACTATTACGTTATAACGTACAACGTTATAGACTATTACGCTATAACGTATGACTACATATTGCATCACTATATGACGAATAACGTCATATACTGCTACGTTATAACGTATAACGTTATATTGCATTACTATATGACGTATAAAGGTATGGAGCATTACGTTACAACGTATAACGACATATTGCATTACTATGTGACGTATAACGTTATATACTATTACGCTATAACATATAACGTTATACTGCATCACCATGTGACGCATAACGTTATATACTATTACGTTATTACCTGTAACGTTATACTGCACCACTATGTGACGAATACCGTTATATACTTTTACGTTATAAGGTATAACGATATATTGCATCACTATGTGTCGTATAACGTTATATACTATTACGTTATAACGCATAACGTTATAGTGCATCACTATGGCACTTATAACGTTATATTGCTTCACTATATGAAGCGTAACGTTATATACTAGTACGTTATAACGCATAACGTTATATTGCATCACTATGTGACGTATAACGTTATGGAGTATTACGTTTTAACGTATAACGTTATATACTATTACGTTATAACACATAACGTTATATTGCATCACTATATCACTTATAACGTTATATTGCATTACTATAGGACGCATAACGTTATGGAGCGTTACGTTACAACGTATAACGACATAGTGCATTACTATGTGACGTATACGGTTACATACTATTACATTATGACGCATAACGTTATATTGCATCACTATGTGACGTATAACGTTATATACTATTACGTTATAACGTATAACGATATATTGCATCACTATTTGAGGTATAACCTTATATACTATTACATTATATGGAATAACGATATATTGCACCACTATATGACGTATAATGTCATATACTATTACGTTATAACCTATAACGTTATACTGCATCACTATTTGACGTATAACGATATATACTATTACGTTATAAGGTATAACGATATATATCATTACTATATGAAGTATACCCTTATATACTATTACATTATAAGGTATAACGATATATTGCACCACTATATGACGTATAACGTCATATACTATTTCGTTATAACCTATAACGTTATACTGCATCACTATATGACGTATAACGTTATATACTATTACGTTATGAGGTATAACGATATATTGCATCACTATGTGACGTATAACGTTATATACTATTACGTTATATCCTATAACGTCATACTGGATCAATAGATGACGTATAACGATATAGACTATTACGTTATAACGCAGAATGTTATATTGCATCACAATATCACTTATAACGTTATATTGCAATACTATATGACGTATAACGTTATGTAGTATTACGTTATAAGGTATAACTATATATTCCATCACTGTGTGACGTATAACGCTATATATTATTACGTTATAAGGTATAACGATATATCGCACCACTATATGACGTATAACTTTATATTGCATCACTGTATGACGTATAACGATATAGACTATTACGTTATACCGCAGAACGTTATATTGCATCACTATATCACTTATAACGTTATTTTGCATTACTATATGACGTATAACGTTATGGAGTATTACGCTATAAGGTATAACTATATATTCCATCACTATGTGACGTATAACGTTATATACTATTACGTTATATCCTATAACGTTATACTGGATCACTATATGACGTATAACGTTATATACTATTACGTTATAAGGTATAACGGTATATTGCATCACTATATGAAGTATAACCTTATATACTATTACGATATAACGGATAACGTTATATTGCTTCATCATATCACCTATAACGTTATATTTCATCACTATATGACATATAACGTTTATACTATAGCGTTATAACGTATAACGTTATATAGCATCTCTATATGACGTATAGCGTTATATACAATTACGTTATAACGTATAACGTTATATTGCATCATTGTATGACGTTTAACGCTGTATACTATTACTTTATTAGGCATAACGATATATTGCATCACTATGTGACGTATGACGTTATATAGCATCACTATATGACGTATAACGTTATATACTATTACATTATAATGTTTAGCGATATATTGCATCACTATATGACGTATAACTTTATATTGCCTCACTATATGACGTATAACGTTATGGAGTATTACGTTATAACGTGTAACGACATATTGCATTACTATGTGACGTATAACGTTATATACTATTACGTTATAAGGTATAACGATATATTGCATCGCTATATGAAGTATAACCTTATATACTATTACGTTGTAACGCATAACGTTATATTGCATCACTATAGGACGTATGACGTTGTATATTATTGCGTTATAATGGATAACGTTATATTTCATCACTATGGGACGTATAACGTTATATACTATTACGTTGTAACCTATAACGTTATAAGGTATAACGTTATATAATAGTACGTTATAACCCATAATGTTATTTTGCATCACTATCTCACTTATAACGTTATATTGCGTCACTATATGACGCATAACTTAATACGCTATTCGTTATAAGGAATAACTAAATATTCCATCACTGCGTGACGTATAACGTTATATACTATTACGTTATAACCTATAACGTTGTACTGCATCACTATATGACCTATAACTTTAAATAGTATTACGTTATAAGATATAACGTTATATTGCATCACTATATCACTTATAACGTTATATTGCACCACTATATGACGAATAACGTCATATACTATTACGTTATAACGCATAACGTTATATTGCATCACTATATCACTTATAACGTTATATTGCATCTCTATATCACTTATAACGTTATATTGCACTACTATATGACGTATAACGACATATACTATTACGTTATAACCTATAACGTTGTACTGCATCACTATATGACCTATAACTTTAAATAGTATTACGTTATAAGATATAACGTTATATTGCATCATTATATCACTTATAGCGTTATATTGCATCACTGTATGAAGTATAACGTTATATACTAGTACGTTATAACGCATAACGTTATATTTCATCACTATATCACTTATCACGTTATATTGCACCACTATATGTCGTATAGCGTCATATACTATTACGTTATAACGTACAACGTTATAGACTATTACGCTATAACGTATAACTACATATTGCATCACTATATGACGAATAACGTCATATACTGCTACGTTATAACGTATAACGTTATATTGCATTACTATATGACGTATAAAGGTATGGAGCATTACGTTACAACGTATAACGACATATTGCATTACTATGTGACGTATAACGTTATATACTATTACGCTATAACATATAACGTTATACTGCATCACCATGTGACGCATAACGTTATATACTATTACGTTATTACCTGTAACGTTATACTGCACCACTATGTGACGAATACCGTTATATACTTTTACGTTATAAGGTATAACGATATATTGCATCACTATGTGTCGTATAACGTTATATACTATTACGTTATAACGCATAACGTTATAGTGCATCACTATGGCACTTATAACGTTATATTGCACCACTATATGTCGTATAATGTCATATACTATTACGTTATAACCTATAACGTTGTACTGCATCGCTATATGACGTATAACGTTATATACTATTACGTTATAAGGTATAACGATATATTGCATCACTATAACACTCATAACGTTATATAGCATCCCTATATGACGTATAACGAATTGAACTATTACGTTATAACGTATAGTGTTATAGAGTATTACCTTATATCGTATAACGATTTATACTATTACGTTATAACGCATAACGTTATATTGCATCACTATGTCACATTTAACGTTATATTGCATCACTATATAACGTATAACGTTATGAAGTATTACGTTGTAGCGTATAACGATTTATACTATTACGTTATTACCTATAACGTTACACTGCATCACTATATGATGTATAATGTTATAAACTGTTATAACGTATAACGTTATGTTGCTTTACTATATGACGTATAACGTTATGGAGTATTACGTTACAACCTATAACGTTATACTGCGTCATTATATGACGTATAACGTTATATACTATTACGTTATAAGGTGTAACGATATATTGCATCACTATATGAAGTATAACCTTATATACTATTACGTTATAAGGTATAACGTTATATTGCACCACTATATGACGTATAACGTTATGGAGTATTACGTATTAACGCATAACGTTATATTGCATCTGTATATCACTTATAACGTTATATTGCATCACTATATGAAGTATAACCTTATATACTATTACGTTATAACGCATAACGCTATTGCATCACTATATCACTAATAACGTTATATTGCATCACTATATGACGTATAACGTCATATTCTGTTACGTTATAACGTATAACGTTATATAGCATCACTATATTTCTTATAACGTTATACTGCATCACTATATGAAGTATATCGTTATATACTAGTACGTTATAACGTATAACGTTATATTGCATCACTATATCACGCATAACGTCATATAATATTACATTATAACGAATAACCTAATAGAGTAGTACGCCATAACGTATAACTACATATTGCATCACTATACGACGAATAACGTCATATACTGTTACGTTATGACGTATAACGTTATGGTGTATTACGCCATAACGTATGACTACATATTGCATCACTATATGACGAATAACGTCATACACTGTTACGTTATAACGTTTAACGTTATATTGTATCTCTATATGGGCGTATAACGTTATGGAGTATTACGTTTTAACGTATAACGTTGAACTGCATCACTATATGACGTATAACGTTATATACTATTACCTTATAAGGTATAACGTTATATAGCATCACTATATCACTTATAACGTTATATTGCACCACTATATGACGTATAACGTCATATACTATTACGATATAACATGCAACGTTGTACTGCATCACTATATGACGTATAACGTTATATACTATTACGATATAAGGTAAAACGTTATATTGCACAACTATATCTCTTATAACATTATATTGTATCACTATATGACGCATAACGTCATATACTATTACATTATAACGAATAACGTAATAGAGTATTACGCTATGACGTATGACTACATATTGCATCACTATATGACGAATAACGTCATATACTGTTACGTTATAACGCATAACGTTATATTGCATCACTATATCACTTATAACGTTATATTGCATCGCTATATCACTTATAACTTTATATTGTATCACTATATGACGCATAACGTCATATACTATTACATTATAACGTATAACGTCATAGAGTATTACGCTATAACGTATGACTACATATTGCATCACTATATGATGAATAACGTCATATACTGTTACGTTATAACGTATAACGTTTATATTGCATTACTATATGACGTATAACGTTATGGAGCATTACGTTACAACGTATAACGACATATTGCATTACTATGTGACGTATAACGTTATATACTATTGCGTTATATCCTATAACGTTATACCGCATCACTATATGACGTATAACGTTATATACTATTACGTTATAACCTATAACGTTGTACTGCATCACTATATGACGTATAACGTCATATACTATTATAACGTATAACATTATGTTGCATTACTATATGACGTATAACGTTATGGAGTATTACGTTACAACCTATAACGTTATACTGCGTCACTATATGACGTATACGGTTACATACTATTACATTATGACGCATAACGTTATATTGCATCACTATGTGACGTATAACGTTATATACTATTACGTTATAACGCATCACGATATATTGCATCACTATATCACTTATAACGTTATATTGCACCACTATATGACGAATAACGTCATATACTATTACGTTATAACGCATAACGTTATATTGCATCACTATATCACTTATAACGTTATATTGCATCACTATATCACTTATAACGTTATATACTATTACGTTATACGGTATAACGTTATATACTATTACGTTATACGGTATAACGTTATATACTATTACGTTATACGGTATAACGTTATATACTATTACGTTATACGGTATAACGTTATATACTATTACGTTATACGGTATGACGTTATATACCATCACTATATCACTTATGACGATATACTGCATCACTATATGAAGTATATCGTTATATACTAGTACGTTATAACGTATAACGTTATATTGCATCACTGTATCACGCATAACGTCATATACTATTACATTATAACGAATAACGTAATAGAGTATTACGCTATGACGTATGACTACATATTGCATCACTATATGACGAATAACGTCATATACTGTTACGTTATAACGTATAACGTTATATTGCATTACTATATTACGCATAACGTTATGGAGCATTACATTACAACGTGTAACGACATATTGCATTACTATGTGACGTATAACGTTATATACTATTGCGATATAACCTATAACGTTATACTGCATCACTATATGACGTATAACGTTATATACTATAACGTTATAACGGATAACGATATATTTCATCTCTATGTGACGTATAACGTTATATACTATTATGTTATTACCTATAACGTTATACTGCATCACTAATTGACATATAACATCATATACTTTTATAACGTATAACGTTATATGGCATTTCTATATGACGTATAACGTAATGGAGTATTACGTTACAACCTATAACGTTATACTGCGTCACTATATGACGTATAATGTTATATACTATTACGTTATAACCTATAACGTTGTACTGCATCACTATATGACGTATAACGTTGATACTATTACGTTATAACTTATAACGTTATATTGCATCACTATATGAAGTATAACCTTACATACTATTACGTTATAACGCATGACGTTATATTGCATCACTATATCATGTATAACGTTACGGAGTATTACGGTATAACGTATAACGACATAATGCATTACTATGTGACGTATAACGTTATATACTATTACGTCATAAACTATAACGTTATACTGCATCACTATATGACGTATAACGTTATATACTACTACGTTATTGGGTATAACTATATACTCCATCACTATACGAAGTATAACGTTATATAATATTACGTTAGAACGTATAACAATATATTCCACCACTATATGACGTATAACGATATAGACTATAACGTTATAACGTATAACGATATATTGCATCACTATATGATGTCTAAAGTTATATACTATTACGCTATAACGTATAATGCTATATTGCACCACTATATGACGTATAACGTCATATACTGTTACGGTATAAGGTATAACTATATATTCCATCACTATGTGAAGTATAACGTTATATACCATTACGTTATAACATATAACGATGTACTGCATCACTATATGACGTATAACGTTATATACTATTACGTTATAAGGTATAACGTTATATTGCATCACTATATCACTTATAACGTTATATTGCATCACTATATGACGTATAACATTATATACTATTACGTTATAACGGATAACGATATATTTCATCACTATGTGACGTATAACGTTATATACAATTACGTTATAAGGTATAACGATATATTGCATAACTATATCACATATAACGTTACATTGCACCACTATATGACGTATAACCTTTATACTATTACTTTATAACTTATAACGTTATATTGCACCACCTTATGACGTATAACGTCATATACTATTACGTTATAACCTATAACGTTGTACTGCATCACTATATGACGTATAACGTTATATACTATTGCGTTATAATGCAAAACGTTATATTGCATCACTATATGACGTTTAACGTTATATACGATTACGTTATAACGCATAACGATATATTTCATCACTATGACGTTATATACTATTACGTTATTACCTATAACGTTATACTGCATCACTATATCACTTATAACGTTACATTGCACCACTATATGACGTATAACCTTTATACTATTACGTTATAACCTATAACGTTGTACTGCATCACTATATGACTTATAACGTTATATACTATTACGTTATAAGGTATAACGTTATATTGCATCACTATATCACTTATAACGTTATATTGCATCACTATATGACGCATAACGTCATATATTATTACATTATAACGTATAACGTTATAGAGTAGTACGGTATAACGTATGACTACATATTGCATCGCTATATGGCAAATAACGTCATATACTGTTACGTTATAACGTATAACGTTATATTGCATTATTATATGACGTATAACGTTATGGAGCATTACGTTACAACGTATAACGATATATTGCATCACTATGTGACGTATAACATTATATACTATTACGTTATAACCTATAACGTTGTACTGCAACACTATATGACTTATAACGTTATATACTATTACGTTATAAGGTATAAAGTTATATTGCATCACTATATCACTTATAACGTTATATTGCATCACTATATGACGTATAACGTTATGGAGTATTACGTTACAACGTATAACGATATATTGCACTACTATGTGACGTATAACATTATATACTATTACGTTATAACCTATAACGTTATACTGCATCACCATGTGACGTATAACGTTATATACTATTACGTTCTTACCAATAACGTTATACTGCACCACTATGTGACGTATGACGTTATATACTTTTACGTTATAAGGTATAACGATATATTGCATCACTATGTGACGTATAACGTTATATATTATTACGTTATAAAGCATAACGTTATATTGCGTCACTAAGGAACTTATAACGTTATATTGCACCACTATATCACTTATAACGTTATATTGCATCACTATATGACGCATAAGGTCATATACTATTACATTGTAACGTACAACGTTATAGAGTAGTACGGTATAACGTATGACTACATATTGCATCGCTATATGGCAAATAACGTCATATACTGTTACGTTATAACGTATAACGTTATATTGCATCATTATATGACGTATAACGTTATGGAGCATTACGTTACAACGTATAACGATATATTGCATCACTATGTGACGTATAACGTTATATACTATTGCGTTATAACCTATAACGTTATACTTACCAATATACTTCACCACTATGTGACGTATGACCTTATATACTTTTACGTTATAAGGTATAACGATATATTGCATCACTATGTGACGTATAACGTTATATACTATTGCTTTATAATCAAAACGTTATATTGCATCACTATATGAAGTTTAACGTTACATACGATTACGTTATAACGCATAACGATATATTTCATCACTATGACGTTATATACTATTACGTTATTACCTATAACGTTATACTGCATCACTATATGACCTATAACGTTATATACTATTACGTTATAGGTATAACGATATATTGCAACACTTTGTGGCGTATAACGTTATATACTATTACGTTATAACGCATAACGTTATAGTCCATCACTATGGCACTTATAACGTTATATTGCACCACTATATGACGTATAATGTCATATACTGTTACGTTATAACCTATAACATTGTACTGCATCACTATATGACGTATAACGTTATATACTATTACGTTATAAGGTATAACGATATATTGCATCACTTTATCACTTATAACGTTATATAGCATCACTATATGACGTATAACGATATAGACTATTACGTTATACAGCAGAACGTTATATTGCATCACTACATCACTTATAACGTTATATTGCATTACTATATGACGTATAACGTCATGAGCTATTACGTTATAACGTATAGCGTTATAGAGTATTACCTTATATCGTATAACGATTTATACTATTACGTTATAACGCATAACGTTATATTGCATCACTATATCACTTATAACGGTATATTGCATCACTATATCAGATATAACGTTATATTGCATCATTATATGACGCATAACGTCATATACTATTACATTATAACGTATAACGTTATAGACTATTACGCTATAACGTATGACTACATATTGCATCACTATATGACGAATAACGTCCTATACTGTTACGTTATAACGTATAACGTTATATTGCATTACTATATGACGTACAACGTTATGGAGCATTACGTTACAACGTATAACGACATATTGCATTACTATGTGACGTATAACGTTATAGAGTATTACGTTTTAACGTATAACGTTATATTGCATTACTATATGACGTATAACGTTATGGAGTATTACGTTACAACGTATAACGATATATTGCATCACTATGTGTCGTATAACGTTATATACTATTACGTTATAACGCATAACGTTATAGTGCATCACTATGGCACTTATAACGTTATATTGCACCACTATATGACGTATAATGTCATATACTATTACGTTATAACCTATAACGTTGTACTGCATCACTATATGACGTATAACGTTATATACTATTACGTTATAAGGTATAACGATATATTGCATCACTATATCACTTATAACGTTATATAGCATCCCTATATGACGTATAACGTTATGAACTATTACGTTATAACGTATAGTGTTATAGAGTATTACCTTATATCGTATAACGATTTATACTATTACGTTATTACCTATAACGTTATACTGCATCACTATATGATGTATAATGTTATAAACTGTTATAACGTATAACGTTATGTTGCTTTACTATATGACGTATAACGTTATGGAGTATTACGTATTAACGCATAACGTTATATTGCATCAGTATATCACTTATAACGTAATATTGCACCACTATATGACGTATATCGTTATATACTATTGCGTTATAACCTATAACGCTATACTGCATCACTATATGACGTATAACGTTATATACTATTACGTTATAACGTATAACGATATATTGCATCACAATATGACGTATAACGTTATATACTATTACGTTGTAACGTATAACAATATATTCCACCACTATATGACGTATAACGATATAGACTATTACGTTATAACGTATGACGATATATTGCATCACTATATGATGTCTAACGTTATATACTATTACGTTATAACGTATAATGCTATATTGCATCACTATATGACGTATATCGTCATATACTGTTACGGTATAAGGTATAACTATATATTCCATCACTATGTGAAGTATACCGTTATATACTATTACGTTATAACCTATAACGTTGTACTGCATCACTATACGACGTATAACGTTATGTACTATTGCGTTATAACCTATAACGTTATACTGCATCACTATACGACGTATAACGTTATGTACTATTGCGTTATAACCTATAACGTTATACTGCATCACTATATGACGTATAACGTTATATACTATTACGTTATAACGTATAACGATATATTGCATCACTATGTGACGTATAACGTTATATACTATTACGTTATATCGCACAACGTTATATTGCATCACGATATCACTTATAACGTAATATTGCACCACTATATGACGTATATCGTTATATACTATTGCGTTATAACCTATAACGCTATACTGCATCCCTATATGACGTGTAACGTTATATACTATTACGTTATAACGTATAACGATATATTGCATCACTATATGACGTATAACGTTATATACTATTTCGATATAACGTATAACGATATATTGCATTACTATATGACGCATAACGTTATGGAGCATTACGCTATAACGTATGACTACATATTGCATCACTATATGACGAATAACGTCATATACTGTTACGTTATAACGCATAACGTTATATTGCATTACTATATGACGTATAACGTTATGGAGCATTACGTTACAGCGTATAACGACATATTGCATTACTATGTGGCGTATAACGTTAAATACTATTGCGTTATATCCTGTAACGTTATACTGCATCACTATATGACGTATAACGTTATATACTATTACGTTATAACGTATAACGTTATATAGCATCACTATATTTCTTATAACGTTATACTGCATCACTATATGAAGTATATCGTTATATACTAGTACGTTATAACGTATAACGTTATATTGCATCACTATATCACGCATAACGTCATATAATATTACATTATATCGTATAACCTAATAGAGTATTACGCCATAACGTATAACTACATATTGCATCACTATACGACGAATAACGTCATATACTGTTACGTTATGACGTATAACGTTATGGTGTATTACGCCATAACGCATGACTACATATTGCATCACTATATGACGAATAACGTCATACACTGTTACGTTATAACGTTTAACGTTATATTGCATCTCTATATGACGTATAACGTTATGGAGTATTACGTTTTAACGTATAACGTTGAACTGCATCACTATATGACGTATAACGTTATATACTATTACCTTATAAGGTATAACGTTATATAGCATCACTATATCACTTATAACGTTATATTGCACCACTATATGACGTATAACGTCATATACTATCACGATATAACATGCAACGTTGTACTGCATCACTATATGACGTATAACGTTATATACTATTACGATATAAGGTAAAACGTTATATTGCATTACTATATGACGCAGAACGTTATGGAGCATTACGTTACAACGTGTAACGACATATTGCATTACTATGTGACGTATAACGTTATATCCTATTACATTATAACGAATAACGTAATAGAGTATTACGCTATGACGTATGACTACATATTGCATCACTATATGACGAATAACGTCATATACTGTTACGTTATAACGTATAACGTTATATTGCATTACTATATGACGCAGAACGTTATGGAGCATTACGTTACAACGTGTAACGACATATTGCATTACTATGTGACGTATAACGTTATATACTATTGCTTTATATCCTATAACGTTATACTGCATCACTATATGACGTATAACGTTATATACTATTACGTTATAACGCATAACGCTATATTGCATCACAATGTGACGTATAGCGATAGAGACTATTACGTTATAACGTATAACGTTACATTGCATCACTATATGACGCATAACGTCATATACTATTACATTATAACGTATAACGTTATAGTGTATTACGCCATAACGTATGACTACATATTGTATCACTATATGACGAATAACGTCATATACAGTTACTTTATAACGCATAACGTTATATTGCATTACAATATCACGTATAACGTTATATTGCACCACTATATGATGTACAACGTTATATACTATTGCGTTATAACCTGTAACGTTATACTGCATCAGTATATGACGTATAACGTTATTGAGCATTACGCTATAACGTGTGACTACATATTGCATCACTATATGACGAATAACGTCATATACTGCTACGTTATAAAGTATAACGTTATATTGCACCACTATATGACGTATAACGTTATATTCTATTACGTTATAACGGATAACGATATATTTCATCACTATGTGACGTATAACGTTATATACTCTTACGTTATACGGTATAACGTTATATTGCATCACTATATCACGCATAACGTCATATAATATTACATTATATCGTATAACGTTATAGAGTATTACGCCATAACGTATGACTACATATTGCATCACTATACGACGAATAACGTCATATACTGTTACGTTGTAACGTATAACGTTATATTGCATTACTATATGACGTATAACGTTATATACTATTACGTTATAACGCATAACGATATATTGCACCACTATATCACTTATAACGTTATATTGCACCACTATATGACGAATAACGTTATGGAGTATTACGTTTTAACGTATAACGTTATACTGCGTCACTATATGACGTATAATGTTATATACTATTACGTTATAACCTATAACGTTGTACTGCATCACTATATGACGTATAACGTTATATACTATTACCTTATAAGTTATAACGATATATTGCATCACTATATCACCTATAACGTTATATAGCATCCCTATATGACGTGTAACGTTATGGAGTATTACGTTTTAACGTATAACGTTATATTGCATTACTATATGACGTATAACGTTATGGAGTATTACGTTACAACGTATAACGATATATTGCATCACTATGTGACGTATAACGTTATATACTATTACGTTATTACCTATAACGTTATACTGCATCACTATATGACGTATGACGTTATATACTATTGCGTTATAAGATATGACAATATATAGCATCACTATATGAAGTATAACCTTATATACTATTACGCTATAAGGTATAACGATATATTGCGTCACTATAAGAAGTATAACCTTATATACTATTACGTTATAAGGTACAACGATATAGTGCACCACTATATGGCGTATAACGTCATATACTATTACGTTATAGCCTATAACGTTGTACTGTATCACTATATGACTTATAACGTCATATACTAGTACGTTATAACGTATAACGTTATATTGCATCACTATATCACGCATAACGTTATATTGCACCACCTTATGACGTATAACGTCATATACTATTACGTTATAACCTATATCGTTGTACTGCATCACTATATGACGTATAACGTTAAATACTATTACGTTATAAGGTATAACGTTATATTGCATCACTATATCACTTATAACGTTATATTGCATCACTATATGACGCATAACGTCATATACTATTACATTGTAACGTATAACGTTATAGAGAATTACGCTATAACGTATGACTACATGTTGCATCACTATATGACGAATAACGTCATATACTGTTACGTTATAACGTATAACGTTATATTGCATTACTATATGACGCATAACGTTATGGAGCATTACGTTACAACGTATAACGATATGTTGCACTACTATGTGACGCATAACGTTATATACTAATGCGTTATAACCTATAACGATGTACTGCATCACTATATGACGTATAACGTTGTATACTATTACGTTATAAGGTATAACGATATATTGCACCACTATATGACGTATAACGTCATATACTATTACGTTATAGCATATAACGATGTACTGCATCACTATATGACGTATAACGTTGTATACTATTACGTTATAAGGTATAACGATATATTGCACCACTACAGGAAGTATAACCTTATATACTATTGCGTTAGAACCTATAACGTTTTACTGCATCACTATATGACGTATAACGTTATATACTATTACGTTATAACATATAACGATATATTGCGTCACTATGTGACGTATAACGTTATATGCTATTACTTTATAATGAATAACGTTATATTGCATTACTATATGACGTATAACGTTATGGAGCATTACGTTACAACGTATAACGACATATTGCATTACTATATGACGTATAACGATATGGAGTATTACGTTTTAACGTATAACGTTAAACTGCATCACTATATGACGTATAACGTTATATACTATTACGTTACAACGTATAACGATATATTGCATCACTATGTGACGTATAACGTTATATACTATTACTTTATAATGTATAACGTTATATTGCATTACTATATGACGCATAACGTTATGGAGCATTACGTTACAACGTATAACGACATGTTGCATTACTATATGACGTATAACGATATGGAGTATTACGTTTTAACGTATAACGTTATAATGCATTACTATATGACGTATAACGTAATGGAGTATTACGTTACAACGTATAACGATATATTGCATCACTATGTGACGAATAACGTTATATGCTATTACGTTATAACGCATAACGATATATTGCATCACTATGTGACGAATAACGTTATATACTATTGCGTTATAACCTATAACGTTAAACTGCACCACTATATGACGTAAACGTCATATACTATTACGTTATAACCTATAACGACGTACTGCACCACTATATGACGTATAACGTTATATACTATTACGTTATAACCTGTAACGATGTACTGCATCACTATATGATGTATAACGTTATATACTATTACGTTATAAGGTATAACAATATATTGCATCACTATATGAAGTATAACCTTATATACTATTACGTTATTAGGTATAACGATATATTGCACCACTATATGACGGATGACGTCATATACTATTAAGTTATAACATATAACGTTGTACTGCACCACTATATGACGTATAACGTTATATACTATTACGTTATAAGGTATAACGTTATATTGCATCACTATATCACTTATAACGTTATACAGCATCCCTATATGACGTATAACGTTATGAACTATTACGTTATAACGTATAGCGTTATAGAGTATTACCTTATATCGTATAACGATTTATACTATTACGTTATAACGCATAACGTTATATTGCATCACTATATCACTTATAACGTTATATTGCCTCACTATATCACATATAACGTTATATTGCATCACTATATGAATTATATCGTTATATACTAGTACGTTATAACGCATAACGTTATATTGCATCACTATATCACTCATAACGTCATATTGCATCACTATATCACTTATAACGTTATATTGCATCACTATATGACTCATAACGTCATATACTATTACATTATAACGTATAACGTTATAGAGTATTGCGCTATAACGTATGACTACATATTGCATCACTATATGACGAATAACGTCATATACTGTTACATTATAACGTATAACGTTATATTGCATTACTATATGACGTATAACGTTATGGAGCACTACGTTACAACGTAAAACGACATATTACATTACTATGTGACGTATAACGTTATATACTATTACGTTATAACGTATATCGTTATATTGCATCACTGTATGACGAATAACGTTATATACTATTACGTTATAAGGTATAAAGATATATTGCATCACTATGTGAAGTATGACGTTATATAGCATACCTATATGACGTATAACGTTATGAACTATTACGTTATAACGTATAACGTTATAGAGTATTACGTTATAACGTATGACGGTTTATACTATTACGTTATAACGCATAACGTTAAATTGCATCACTATGTGACGTATAATGTCATATACTATTACGTTATAACCTATAACGTTGTACTGCATCCCTATTTGACGTATAACGTTATGAACTATTACGTTATAACGTATAGCGTTATATTGCATCATTGTAAGACGTATAACATTATATACTATTACGTTATAATGTATAACGGTATATTACATCACTATGTGACGTATAACGTTATATTGCATTACTATATGACGTATAACGTTATGGAGTATTACGTTACAAGGTATAACTATATATTCCATCACTATGTGACGTATAACGTTATATACTATTACGTTATATCCTATAATGTTATACTGGACCACTACATGAAGTTTAACCTTATATAGTATTACGTTATATCGCATAACGTTTTATTGCATCACCATATCACGTATAACGTTATACTGCATCACTATATGACGTATAACGTTATGGAGTATTACGTTATAAGGTATAACTAAATATTCCATCACTATGTGACGTATAACGTTATATACTATTACGTTATATCCTATAACGTTATACTGGACCACTATATGACGTATAACGCTATATACTATTACGTTATAAAGTATAACGATATATTGCATCACTATATGAAGTATAACCTTATATACTATTACGTTATAACGGATAATGTTATATTGCATCATTGTACGACGTATAACATTATATACTATTACGTTATAACGTATAGCGTTATAGAGTATTACCTCATATCGTATAACGATTTATACTATTACGTTATAAGGTATAACGGTATATAGCATCACTATATCACTTATAACGTTATATTGCATCATTATATGACGTATAACGTCACATTCTGTTACGTTATAACGTATAACGTTATATTGCATCACTATATGACGTGTAACGTCATATTCTGTTACTCTATAACGTATAACGTTATATTGCATCACTATATGACGTATAACGTTATGGAGTATTACGTTATAAGGTATAACTATATGTTCCATCACTATGTGACGTATAACGTTATATACTATTACGTTATAACCTGTAACGTTATACTGCATCACTATATGACGTATAACGTCACATTCTGTTACGTTATAACGTATAACGTTATATTACATCACTATATCACTTATAAGGTTATATTGCGCCACTATATGACTTATAACGTCATATACTATTACATTATAACCTCTAACGTTGTACTGCATCACTATATGACGTATGACGTTATATACTATTTCGTTATAAGGTATAACGTTATATGGCATCACTATATCGCTTATAACGTTATATTGCATCACTATATGACGTATAACGTTATATACTACTACGTTATAACGGATAACGATATATTTCATCACTATGTGACGTATGACGTTATAAACTATCACGTTGTTACCTATAACGTTATACTGCCTCACTATATGACGTATAACGTTATATACTATTACGTTATAATGTATAACGTTATATTGCATTACTATATGACGCATAACGTTATGGAGTATTACGTTACAAAGCATATCGATATATTGCATCACTATGTGACGTAAAACGTTACAAACTACTACGTTATAATGCATAACGTTATATTGCACCACTATATGACGTATAACGTTATATACTACAACGTTATAACGGATATCGATATATTGCATCACTATGTGACGTATAACGTTATATACTATTACGTTATAATGTATAACGTTATATTGCATTACTATATGACGCATAACGTTATGGAGCATTACGTTACAACATATAACGACATATTGCATTACTATAAGACGTGTAACGATATGGAGTATTACGTTTTAACGTATAACTTTATATTGCATTACTATATGACGTATAACGTTATGGGGTATTACGTTGCAACGTATAACGATATATTGCATCACTATGTGACGAATAACGTTATATGCTATTACGTTATAATGCATAAAGTTATATTGCATCACTGTATCACTTATAACGTTATATTGCACCACTATATGACGTATAACGTCATATACTATGACGTTATAACCTGTAACGATGTACTGCATCACTATATGACGTATAACGTTATATACTATTACGTTATAACCTATAACGATGTACTGCATCACTATATGACTTATAACGTTATATTGCACCACTATATAACGTTCATACTATTACGTTATAACTTATAACGTTATAATGCATCACTATATCACTTATGACGTTATGTTGCATCACTGTATCGCTTATAACGTTATATTGCATCACTATATGATGTATAACGTTTATACTATTACGATATAACTTATAACGTTATATTACATCACTATATCACTTATGACGTTATGTTGCATCACTATATGGCTTATAACGTTATATTGCATCACTATATGATGTATAACGTTTATACTATTACGATATAACTTATAACGTTATATTACATCACTATATGACGTATAACGTTATGGAGTATTACGTCTTAACGTATAACGTTATATTACATCACTATATGACGTATAACGTTATGGAGTATTACGTTACAACGTATAACGACATATTGCATCACTAGGTGACGTATAACGATATATACTATTGCGTTATAACCTATAACGTTATAATGCATCACTTTATGACGCATAACGTTATATACTATTACGTTATAACTTATAACGTTATATTGCATTACTATATGACGTATAACGTTATGGAGTATTACGTTACAACCTATAACGTTATACTGCGTCACTATATGACGTATAGCGTTCTATACTATTACGTTATAAGGTATAACGATATATTGCAACACTATATGAAGTATAACATTATATACTATTACGTTATATGTTATAACGATATATTGCCTCACTATATGAAGTATAACCTTATATACTCTTACGTTATAAGGTATAACGATATATTGCATCACTATATGAAGTATAATCTTATATACTATTACGATATAAGGTATAACGATATATTGCACCAATATATGATGTATAATGTCATATACTATTACGTTATAACCTATAACAATGTACTGCATCACTATGTGACGTATAACGTTATATACTATTACGTTATAACCTATAACGATGTACTGCATCACTATATGACTTATAACGTTATATTGCACCACCATATGACGTATAACGTTTTTACTATTACGTTATAACTTATAAAGTTATATTGCATTACTATATGACGTATAACATTATGGAGTATTACGTTACAACCTATAATGTTATACTGCGTCACTATATGACGTATAAAGTTATATACCATTACGTTATAAGGTATAACGATATAATGCATCACTATATGAAGTATAACCTTATATACTATCACGTAATAAGGTATAACGATATATTGCATCACTATACGAAATATAACCTTATATATTATTACATTATATGGTATAACGATATATTGCACCACTATATGACGTTTAACGTTTTATACTATTACCTTATAGTGCATAACGTTATATTGCATTACTATATAACGCATAACGTTATGGAGCATTACGTTACAACGTATAACGACATATTGCATTACTATGTCACGTATAACGTTATATACTATTGTGTTATAACCTATAACGTTATACTGCATCACTATATGACGTTTAACGTTAATTACTATTACTTTATAACGGATAACGATATATTTCATCACTATGTGACTTATAACGTTATATACTATTACGTTACTACCTATCACGTTATACTGCATCACTATATGACGTATAACGTCATATACTGTTACAACATATAACGTTATATTGCATTACTATATGACGTATAACGTTATGGAGTATTACGTTACCACCTATAACGTTATACTGCGTCACTATATGACGTATAACGTTATCAACTCTTACGTTATAACGTATAGCGTTATATTGTATTACTATATGACGCATAAAGTTATGGAGCATTACGTTGCAACGTATAACGACATATTGCATGACTATGTGACGTATAACGTTATATACTATTGCGTTGGAACCTATAACGTTATACTGCGTCACTATGTGACGCATAACGTTATATACTATTACGTTATAAGGTATGACGTTATGTAGCATCACTATATCACTTATAACGTTATATTGCATCACTGTATCACTTATAACGTTATGTTGCATCACTATATGATGTATAACTTTTATACTATTACGTTATAACTTATAACGTTATATTGCATCACTATATGACGTATAACGTTATGGAGTATTACGTTTTAACTTATAACGTTATATTGCATTACTATATGACGTATAACGTTATGGATAATATAACGTTATTAACGTTATTACGTTACAACGTATAACGATATATTGCATCACTATTTGACGTATAACGTTATATACTATTACGTTTTAAGGTATAACGTTATATTGCAACACTATATCACTTATAACAATATATTTTATCACTATATTACGCATAACGTCATATACTATAACATTATAACGTATAACGTTATAGAGAATTACGCTATAACATATGACTGCATATTGAATCACTATATGACGAATAACGTCATATACTGTTACGTTATAACGTATAACGTTATATTGCATTACTATATGACGCATAACGTTATGGAGCACTACGTTACAACGTATAACGACATATTGCATGACTATGTGACGTATAACGTTATATACTATTGCGTTATAACATATAACGTTATAATGCATCACTATGTGACGTATAACGTTATATACTATTACGTTATAATGCATAACGTTATATTGCATCACTATATGACGTATAACGTTATATACTATTACCTTATAACGGATGAAGATATATTTCATCACTATGTGACGTATAACATTATATACTATTACGTTATTACCTATAAAGTTATACTGAATGACTGTATGACGTATAACGTCATATACTGTTATAACGTATAACGTTATATTGCATTACTGTATGACGTATAACGTTATGGAGTATTACGTTACAACCTATAACGTTATACTGCGTCACTATATGACGTATAACGTTATATACTATTGCGTTATAAGGTATAAGGATATATTGCATCACTATGTGACGTATAATGTTATATACTATTACGTTATAATACATATCGTTATATTGCATCACTAAATGAAGTATAACCTTATATACTATTACGTTATAAGGTATAATGTTATATTGCATCACTATGTGACGTATAACGTTATATACTATTACGTTATAAGGTATAACGTTATATTGCATCACTATATCACTTATAACGTTATATTGCATCACTATATGATGTATAACGTTTATACTATTACGTTATAACTTATAACATTATCTTGCATCACTATATGACGTATAACGTTATGGAGTATTTCGTTTTATCTTATAACGTTATATTGCATTACTATATGACGTATAACGTTATGGAGTATTACGTTACAACCTATAATGCTATACTGCGTCACTATATGACGTGTAACGTTATATACTATTACGTTATAAGCTATAACGATATAATGCATCCCTATATGAAGTATAACCTTATATACTATTACGTTATAAGGTATAACGATATATTGCATCACTATATGAAGTATAACCTTATATACTATTACATTATAAGGTATAACGTTATATTGCATCACTATATGATGTATAACGTTTATACTATTACGTTATAACTTATAACGTTATATTGCATCACTATATGACGTATAACGTTATAGAGTATTACGTTACAACCTATAATGTTATTCTGCGTCACTATATGACGTATAACGTTATATACTATTACGTTATAAGGTATAACGATATAATGCATCACTATATGAAGTATAACCTTATATAGTATTACGTTATAAGGTATAACGGTATATTGCATCACTATATGAAGTATAACCTTATATACTATTACATTATAAGGTATAACGATATATTGCATCACTATACGAAGTATAACCTTATATAGTATTACGTTATAAGGTATAACGATATATTGCACCACTATATGACGTATAACGTCATATACTATTAGGTTATAACCTATAACGATGTACTGCATCACTATATGACGTATAACGTTATATACTATTACGTTATAATGTATAACGTTATATTGCATCACTATATCACTTATAACATTATATAGCATCGCTATATGACGTATAACGTTATGAACTATTACGTTATAACGTATAGCGTTATAGAGTATTACCTTATATCGTATAACGATTTATACTATTACTTTATAACGCAAAACGTTACATTGCATCACAATATCACTTATAACGTTATACTGCATCACTATATCACTTATAACGTTATATTGTATCACTATATGACGCATAACGTCATATACTATTACATTGTAACGTATAACGTTATAGAGAATTACGCTATAACGTATGACTACATGTTGCATCACTATATGACGAATAACGTCATATACTGTTACGTTATAACGTATAACGTTATATTGCATTACTATATGACGCATAACGTTATGGAGCCTTACGTTACAACGTATAACGATATGTTGCACTACTATGTGACGCATAACGTTATATACTATTGCGTTATAACCTATAACGATGTACTGCATCACTATATGACGTATAACGTTGTATACTATTACGTTATAAGGTATAACGATATATTGCACCACTACATGAAGTATAACCTTATATATTATTACGTTATAAGGTATAACGTTATATTGCACCACTATATGACGTATAACGTCATATACTATTACGTTATAACCTATAACGATGTACTGCATCACTATATGACGTATAAAGTTGTATACTATTACGTTATAAGGTATAACGATATACTGCACCACTATATTACGTATAGCGTCATATACTATTACGTTATAACCTATAACGATGTACTGCATCACTATATGACGTATAACGTTATATACTATTACGTTATAAGCCATAACGTTATTTAGCATCACTATATCACTTATGACGTTATATAGCATCCCTATATGACGTATAACGTCATATACTATTACGTAATAACAGATAACGATATATTGCATCACTATGTGACGTATAACGTTATATACTATTGCGTTAGAACCTATAACGTTTTACTGCATCACTATATGACGTATAACGTTATATACTATTACGTTATAACATATAACGATATATTGCGTCACTATGTGACGTATAACGTTATATACTATTACGTTATAATGCATATCGTTATATTGCATCACTATATGACGTATAACGTTATATACTATTACGTAATAACAGATAACAATGAATTTCATCACTATGTGACGTACAACGTTATTTACTATTACGTAATTACCTATAACGTTATACTGCATCACTATATGACGTATAACGTCATATACTGTTATAACGCATAACGTTATATTGCATTAATATATGACGTATAACGTTATGGAGTATTACGTTACAACCTATAATGTTATACTGCGTCACTATATGACGTATAAAGTTATGTACTATTACCATATAAGGTATAACGATATAATGCATCACTATATGAAGTATAACCTTATATACTATCACGTAATAAGGTATAACGATATATTGCATCACTATATGAAGTATAACCTTATATACTATTACATTATAAGGTATAACAATATATTGCACCACTATATGACGTATAACGTCATATACTGTTACGTTATAACCTATAACGTTATACTGCATCACTATATGAAGTATAACCTTATATACTATTACATTATAAGGTATAACAATATATTGCACCACTATATGACGTATAACGTCATATACTATTACGTTACTACCTATAACGTTATACTGCATCACTATATGACGTATAACGTTATATACTGTTACAACGTATAACGTTATTTTGCATTACTATATGACGTATAACGTTATGGAGTATTACTTTACAACCTATAACGTTATACTGCGTCACTATATGACGGATAATCTTATATACTATTACGTTATAGCCTATAACGATGTACTGCAGAACTATATGACGTATAACGTTGTATACAATTACGTTATAAGGTATAACGATATATTGCACCACTATATGACGTATAACGTTATAGAGTATTACCTTATATCGTATAACGATTTATACTATTTCGTTATAACGCATAACGTTATATTGCATAACTATATCACTTATAACGTTATATTGCATCACTATATCACTTATAACGTTATAGTGCATCACTATGTGATGTATAACGTTTACACTATTACGTTATAACTTATAACGTTATATTGCATCACTATATGACGTATAACGTTATGGAGTATTACGTTTTAACGTATAACGTTATATTGCATTACTATATGACGCATAACGTTACGGTGCATTACGTTACAACGTATAACGAAATATTGCATGACTATATGACGGATAACGTCATATACTGTTACGTTATAACGTATAACGATATATTGCCTTACTATATGACGAATAACGTTATGGAGCATTACGTTACAACGTATCACGTCATATTGCATTACTATGTTACGTATAACGTTATATACTATTGCGTTATAACCTATAACTTTATACTGCATGACTATGTGACGTATAACGTTATATACCAGTGCGTTATAAGGTATAACGTTATATTGCATCACTATATCACTTATAACGTTATATTGCATCACTATATCGCTTGTAACGTTATATTGTACCACTATATCACTTATAACGTTATATTGCATCACTATATGACGTACAACGTCATATACTATTACGCTATAACCTATAACGTTGTACTGCATCACTATATGACGTATAACGTTATATACTATTACGTTATAAGATATAACGTTATATTGCATCACTATATCACTTATAGCGTTAAATTGCATCACTATATGACGCATAACGTCATATACTATTACATTATAACTTATAACGTTATAGAGTATTACGCTATAACGTATGACTACATATTGCATCACTATATGACGAATAACGTCATATACTTTTACGTTATAACGTATAACGGTATATTGCATAACTATATGACGCATAACGTTATGGAGCATTACGTTACAACGTATAACGACATATTGCATGACTATGTGACGTATAACGTTATATACTATTACGTTATAACCTATAACGCTATACTGCATCACTATATGACGTATAACGTTATATACTATTACGTTATAACGTATAACGATATATTGCATCACTATTTGAGGTATAACGTTATATACTATTACGTTATGACGCATAACGTTATATTGCATCACTATATGAAGTATAACCTTATATACTATTACGTTATGACGCATAACGTTATATTGCATCACTATATCACTTAAAACGTTATATTGCATCACTATATGAAGTATAACCTTATATACTATTACGTTATAAGGTATAACGATATTTTACATCAGTATATGACGAATAATGTCATATACTCTTACGTTATAACGTATAACGTTATATCGTATCACTATATGACATATAACGTTATATACTATTACGTTATAACGGATAAAGATATATTTCATCACTATGTGACGTATAACGTTATATACTATTACGTTATAAGGTATACCGATATAATGCATCACTATATGAAGTATAAAATTATATACTATTACGTTATAAGGTATAACAATATATTGCACCACTATATGACGTATAACGTTATGGAGTATTACGTTTTAACGTATAACGTTATATACTATTACGTTATAACGCATAACGTTATATTGCTTCACTATATCACTTATAACGTTATATTGTACCACTATATGACGTATAACGTCATATACTATTACGTTAGAACCTATAACGTTATACTGCGTCACTATATGACGTATAACGCTGTATACTATTACGTTATAAGGTATAAAGATACAATGCATCACTATGTGACGTATGACGTTATATAGCATCACTATATGACGTATAACGTTATATACTATTACATTATAATGTTTAGCGATATATTGCATCACTATATGACGTATAACTTTATATTGCCTCACTATATGACGTATAACGTTATGGAGTATTACGTTATAACGTGTAACGACATATTGCATTACTATGTGACGTATAACGTTATATACTATTACGTTATAAGGTATAACGATATATTGCATCGCTATATGAAGTATAACCTTATATACTATTACGTTGTAACGCATAACGTTATATTGCATCACTATAGGACGTATGACGTTGTATATTATTGCGTTATAATGGATAACGTTATATTTCATCACTATGGGACGTATAACGTTATATACTATTACGTTGTAACCTATAACGTTATAAGGTATAACGTTATATAATAGTACGTTATAACCCATAACGTTATTTTGCATCACTATATCACTTATAACGTTATATTGCGTCACTATATGACGCATAACTTAATATGCTATTCGTTATAAGGAATAACTAAATATTCCATCACTGCGTGTCGTATAACGTTATATACTATTACGTTAGAACCTATAACGTTATACTGCGTCACTATATGACGTATAGCGATATATACTATTACATTATAATGTTTAGCGATATATTGCATCACTATATCACTTATAACGTTATATAGCATCCCTATATGACGTATAACGTTATGAACTATTACGTTATAACGTATAGCGTTGTACAGTATTACCTTATATCGTATAACGATTTAAACTATTACGTTATAACGCATAACCTTATATTGCATCACTCTATTACTTATAACGTAATATTGCATCACTATATCGCTTATAACGTTATATTGTACCACTATATGACGTATAACGTCATATACTATTATGTTAGAACCTATAACGTTATACTGCGTCACTATATGACGTATAGCGATATATACTATTACGTTATAAGGTATAAAGATACAATGCATCACTATATCACTTATAACGTTACATAGCATGCCTATATGACGCATAACGTTATGAACTATTACGTTATAACGTATAGCGTTGTACAGTATTACCTTATATCGTATAACGATTTAAACTATTTCGTTATAACGCATAACGTTATATTGCATTACTATATCACTTATAACGTTATATTGCATCACTATATCACTTATAACGATATATTGTACCACTATATCAGTTATAAAGTTATATGGCATCACTATATCACCTATAACGTTATATTGCACCGCTATATGACGTATAACATCATATACTATTACGTTATAACCTATAACGTTGTACTGCATCACTATATCACCTATAACGTTATATTGCACCGCTATATGACGTATAACATCATATACTATTACGTTATAACCTATAACGTTGTACTGCATCACTATATGACGTATAACGTTATATACTATTACGTTATAACGTATAACGATATGTTGCATCACTATATGAAGTATAACCTTATATACTATTACGTTATAAGGTATAACGATATTTTGCGTCAGTATATGACGAATAACGTCATATACTCTTACGTTATAACGTATAACGTTATATTGCATCACTATATGACGTATAACGTTATATACTATTACGTTATAAGATATAACGTTATATTGTATCACTATATCACTTATAACGTTATATAGCATCACTATATGATGTATAACGTTATGAACTATTACGTCATAACGTATAGCGTTATATTGCATCACTATATGACGTATAACGTTATGGAGTATCACGTTTTAACGTATAACGTTATATTGCATTACTATATGACGTACAACGTTATGGAGTATTACGATACAACGTATAACGATATATTGCATCACTATGTGACGTATAACGTTATGAACTATTTCGTTATAACGTATCGTGTTATAGAGTATTACCTTATATCGTATAACGATTCATACTATTACGTTATAACGCATAACGTTATATTGCATTACTATGTCACATTTAACGTTATATTGCATCAATATATCACTTATAACGATATATTGCATCACCATACGAAGTATAACCTTATATACTATTACATTACAAGGTATAACGATATATGGCACCACTACATGACGTATAACGTCATATACTACTACGGTATAACCTATATCGTTGTACTGCATCACTATATGACGTATAACGTTATATACTATTACGTTATAAGGTATAACGTTAGATTGCATCAGTATATCACTTATAACGTTATATTGCATCGCTATATCACTTATAACGTTATATTGCATTATTATATGACGTATAATGTTATGGAGTATTACGTTACAACGTATAACGATATATTGCATTACTATGTGACATAGCGTTATATGCTATTGCGTTACAACCTATAACGTTATATTGCATCACTATATCACTCATAACGTTATATTGCATTACTATATGACGTATAACGTTACATACTATTACGTTACAACCAATAACGTTATACTGCGTCACTGCATGACGTATAACGTTATACACTATTACGTTATAACCTATAACGTTGTACTGCGTCACTATATGATGTATAACGTCATATACTGTTATAACGTATGACGTTATATTGCATTACTATATGACGTATAACGTTATGAACTATTACGTTATAACGTATAACGATATATTGCATCACTATATCACTTATAACGTTATATTGCATGACTATATGACGTATAACGTTATGTAGTATTACGTTACAACGTATAACGATATATTGCATCACTATGTGACATAGCGTTATATGCTATTGCGTTATAAGGTATAACGATATATTGCATCATTATATCACTTGTAACGTTATATTGCACCACTATATGACGTATAACGTCATATAGTATTACGTTATAACGTATAACGATGTACTGCATCACTATATGAGGTATAACGTTTATACCATTACGTTATAACATATAACAATATATTGCGTCACTATATGATGTATAACATTATACATTATTACGTTATAACGCATAACGCTATTGCATCACTATATCACTAATAACGTTGTATTGCATCACTATATGACGTATAACGTCATATTCTGTTACGTTATAACGTATAACGTTATATTGCATCACTATATCACATATAATGTTATATTGCATCACTATATGATGTATAACGTTTATACTATTAGGTTATAACTTATAACATTATATTGCATCACTATATGAAGTATAACCTTATATACTATTAGGTTATAACGCATAACGTTATATTGCATCACTATATCACTTATAACGTTGTATTGCATTACTATGTGGCGTATAACGTTGTATGCTATTACGTTATAAGGTATAACGATATATTGCAACACTTTGTGACGTATAACGTTATATACTATTACGTTATAACCTATAACGTTGTACTGCATCACTATATGACGTATAACGTTATATACTATTACGTTATAAGGTATAACGGTATATTGCATCACTATATCACTTATAACGTTATATAGCATCCCTATATGACGTATAACGTTATGAATTATTACGTTATAACGTATAGTGTTATAGAGTATTACCTTATATCGTATAACGATTTATACTATTACGTTATTACCTATAACGTTATACTGCATCACTATATGATGTATAATGTTATAAACTGTTATAACGTATAACGTTATGTTGCTTTACTATATGACGTATAACGTTATGGAGTATTACGTATTAACGCATAACGTTATATTGCATCAGTATATCACTTATAACGTTATATTGCATCACTATATGAAGTATAACCTTATATACTATTACATTATAAGGTATAACGATATATTGCGCCACTATATGACGTATAACGTCATATACTATTACGTTATATCCTATAACGTTGTACTGCATCACTATATGACGCATAACGTTATATACTATTACGTTACAACCTATAACGTTGTACTGCATCACTATATGACGTATAACCTTATATACTATTACATTATAAGGTATAACGTTATATTGCATCACTATATCACTTATAACGTTATATTGCATCACTATGTGACGTATAACGTTATATACTATTACCTTATAATGCATAACGTTATATTGCATTATTATATGACGTACAACGTTATATACTATTACGTTATAACGGATAACGATATATTTCATCACTATGTGACGTATAACGTTATATACTATTACTTTATTTCCTATATCGTTATACTGCATCACAATATGACGTATAACGTCATATACTGTTTTAACGTATAACGTTATATTGCATTACTATATGACGTATAACGTTATGGAGTATTACGTTACAACCTATAACGTTATACTGCGTCACTATATGACGTATAACGTTATATACTATTACGTTATAAGGTATATCGATATATTGCATCACTATGTGTAGTATAACCTTATATACTCTTACGTTATATGGTATAACGATATATTGCATCACTATATGAAGAAAAACCTTATATACTATTACGTTATAAGGTATAACGATATATTGCACCACTATATGACGTATAACGTTATATACTATTACGTTATAACGCACAACGTTATATTGCATCAGTATATCACTTATAACGTAATATTGCACCACTATATGACGTATATCGTTATATACTATTGCGTTATAACCTATAACGCTATACTGCATCACTATATGACGTATAACGTTATATACTATTACGTTATAACGTATAACGATATATTGCATCACTATATGACGTATAACGTTATATACTATTACGTTGTAACGTATAACAATATATTCCACCACTATATGACGTATAACGATATAGACTATTACGTTATAACGTATGACGATATATTGCATCACTATATGACGTATAACGTTATATACTATTACGTTATAACGCACAACGTTATATTGCATCAGTATATCACTTATAACGTAATATTGCACCACTATATGACGTATATCGTTATATACTATTGCGTTATAACCTATAACGCTATACTGCATCACTATATGACGTATAACGTTATATACTATTACGTTATAACGTATAACGATATATTGCATCACTATATGACGTATAACGTTATATACTATTACGTTGTAACGTATAACAATATATTCCACCACTATATGACGTATAACGATATAGACTATTACGTTATAACGTATGACGATATATTGCATCACTATATGATGTCTAACGTTATATACTATTACGTTATAACGTATAATGCTATATTGCATCACTATATGACGTATATCGTCATATACTGTTACGGTATAAGGTATAACTATATATTCCATCACTATGTGAAGTATACCGTTATATACTATTACGTTATAACCTATAACGTTGTACTGCATCACTATACGACGTATAACGTTATGTACTATTGCGTTATGACCTATAACGTTATACTGCATCACTATACGACGTATAACGTTATGTACTATTGCGTTATAACCTATAACGTTATACTGCATCACTATATGACGTATAACGTTATATACTATTACGTTATAACGTATAACGATATATTGCATCACTATGTGACGTATAACGTTATATACTATTACGTTATATCGCACAACGTTATATTGCATCACGATATCACTTATAACGTAATATTGCACCACTATATGACGTATATCGTTATATACTATTGCGTTATAACCTATAACGCTATACTGCATCCCTATATGACGTGTAACGTTATATACTATTACGTTATAACGTATAACGATATATTGCATCACTATATGACGTATAACGTTATATACTATTTCGATATAACGTATAACGATATATTGCATTACTATATGACGCATAACGTTATGGAGCATTACGCTATAACGTATGACTACATATTGCATCACTATATGACGAATAACGTCATATACTGTTACGTTATAACGCATAACGTTATATTGCATTACTATATGACGTATAACGTTATGGAGCATTACGTTACAGCGTATAACGACATATTGCATTACTATGTGGCGTATAACGTTAAATACTATTGCGTTATATCCTGTAACGTTATACTGCATCACTATATGACGTATAACGTCATACACTGTTACGTTATAACGTTTAACGTTATATTGCATCTCTATATGACGTATAACGTTATGGAGTATTACGTTTTAAGGTATAACGTTGAACTGCATCACTATATGACGTATAACGTTATATACTATTACGATATAAGGTAAAACGTTATATTGCACAACTATATCTCTTATAACTTTATATTGTATCACTATATGACGCATAACGTCATATACTATTACATTATAACGAATAACGTAATAGAGTATTACGCTATGACGTATGACTACATATTGCATCACTATATGACGAATAACGTCATATACTGTTACGTTATAACGTATAACGTTATATTGCATTACTATATGACGCAGAACGTTATGGAGCATTACGTTACAACGTGTAACGACATATTGCATTACTATGTGACGTATAACGTTATATACTATTGCTTTATATCCTATAACGTTATACTGCATCACTATATGACGTATAACGTTATATACTATTACGTTATAACGCATAACGCTATATTGCATCACAATGTGACGTATAGCGATATAGACTATTACGTTATAACGTATAACGTTACATTGCATCACTATATGACGCATAACGTCATATACTATTACATTATAACGTATAACGTTATAGTGTATTACGCCATAACGTATGACTACATATTGTATCACTATATGACGAATAACGTCATATACAGTTACTTTATAACGCATAACGTTATATTGCATTACAATATCACGTATAACGTTATATTGCACCACTATATGATGTATAACGTTATATACTATTGCGTTATAACCTGTAACGTTATACTGCATCAGTATATGACGTATAACGTTATTGAGCATTACGCTATAAAGTGTGACTACATATTTCATCACTATGTGACGTATAACGTTATATACTCTTACGTTATACGGTATAACGTTATATTGCATCACTATATCACGCATAACGTCATATAATATTACATTATATCGTATAACGTTATAGAGTATTACGCCATAACGTATGACTACATATTGCATCACTATACGACGAATAACGTCATATACTGTTACGTTGTAACGTATAACGTTATAGTGTATTACGCCATAACGTATGACTACATATTGCATCACTATATGACGAATAACGTCATATACTGTTACGTTATAACGTATAACGTTATATTGCATTACTATAGGACGCATAACGTTATGGAGCGTTACGTTACAACGTATAACGACATATTGCATTACTATGTGACGTATACGGTTACATACTATTACGTTATAATGCATGACGTTATATTGCATCACTATATGACGTGTAACGTTATATACTATTACGCTATAACGGATAACGATATATTGCATCACTATGTGACGTATAACGTTATATACTATTACGTTATAACGCATAACGATATATTGCACCACTATATCACTTATAACGTTATATTGCACCACTATATGACGAATAACGTCATATACTATTACGTTATAACGCATAACGTTATATTGCATCACTATATCACTTATAACGTTATATTGCATCGCTATATCACTTATAACTTTATATTGTATCACTATATGACGCATAACGTCATATACTATTACATTATAACGTATAACGTCATAGAGTATTACGCTATAACGTATGACTACATATTGCATCACTATATGATGAATAACGTCATATACTGTTACGTTATAACGTATAACGTTATATTGCATTACTATATGACGTATAACGTTATGGAGCATTACGTTACAACGTATAACGACATATTGCATTACTATGTGACGTATAACGTTATATACTATTGCGTTATATCCTATAACGTTATACCGCATCACTATATGACGTATAACGTTATATACTATTACGTTATAACCTATAACGTTGTACTGCATCACTATATGACGTACAACGTCATATACTGTTATAACGTATAACATTATGTTGCATTACTATATGACGTATAACGTTATGGAGTATTACGTTACAACCTATAACGTTATACTGCGTCACTATATGACGTATAACGATGTATTTTATTACGTTATAAGATATAACGATATATTGCATCACTATATGAAGTATAACCTTATATAGTATTACGTTATAAGGTATAACGTTATATTGTATCACTATATCACTTATAACGTTATAATGCATCACTATATGATGTATAACGTTTATACTATTACGTTATAATTTATAACGTTATATTGCATCACTATATCACTTATAACGTTATCTTGCACCACTATATGACGTATAACGTCATATACTATTACGTTATATCCTATAACGTTGTACTGCATCACTATATGACGTATAACGTTATATACTATTACGTTATACGGTATAACGTTATATAGCATCACTATATTTCTTATAACGTTATATTGCATTACTATAGGACGCATAACGTTATGGAGCCTTACGTTACAACGTATAACGACATAGTGCATTACTATGTGACGTATACGGTTACATACTATTACATTATGACGCATAACGTTATATTGCATCACTATGTGACGTATAACGTTATATACTATTACGTTATAACGCATCACGATATATTGCATCACTATATCACTTATAACGTTATATTGCACCACTATATGACGAATAACGTCATATACTATTACGTTATAACGCATAACGTTATATTGCATCACTATATCACTTATAACGTTATATTGCATCACTATATCACTTATAACGTTATATACTATTACGTTATACGGTATAACGTTATATACTATTACGTTATACGGTATAACGTTATATACTATTACGTTATACGGTATAACGTTATATACTATTACGTTATACGGTATGACGTTATATACCATCACTATATCACTTATGACGATATACTCCATCACTATATGAAGTATATCGTTATATACTAGTACGTTATAACGTATAACGTTATATTGCATCACTATATCACGCATAACGTCATATACTATTACATTATAACGAATAACGTAATGGAGTCTTACGCTATGACGTATGACTACATATTGCATCACTATATGACGAATAACGTCATATACTGTTACGTTATAACGTATAACGTTATATTGCATTACTATATGACGCATAACGTTATGGAGCATCACGCTATAACGTATGACTACATATTGCATCACTATATGACGAATAACGTCATATACTGTTACGTTATAACGCATAACGTTATATTGCATTACTATATGACGTATAACGTTATGGAGCATTACGTTACAGCGTATAACGACATATTGCATTACTATGTGGCGTATAACGTTAAATACTATTGCGTTATATCCTGTAACGTTATACTGCATCACTATATGACGTATAACGTTATATACTATTACGTTATAACGTATAACGTTATATAGCATCACTATATTTCTTATAACGTTATACTGCATCACTATATGAAGTATATCGTTATATACTAGTACGTTATAACGTATAACGTTATATTGCATCACTATATCACGCATAACGTCATATAATATTACATTATATCGTATAACCTAATAGAGTATTACGCCATAACGTATAACTACATATTGCATCACTATACGACGAATAACGTCATATACTGTTACGTTATGACGTATAACGTTATGGTGTATTACGCCATAACGTATGACTACATATTGCATCACTATATGACGAATAACGTCATACACTGTTACGTTATAACGTTTAACGTTATATTGCATCTCTATATGACGTATAACGTTATGGAGTATTACGTTTTAAGGTATAACGTTGAACTGCATCACTATATGACGTATAACGTTATATACTATTACGATATAAGGTAAAACGTTATATTGCACAACTATATCTCTTATAACTTTATATTGTATCACTATATGACGCATAACGTCATATACTATTACATTATAACGAATAACGTAATAGAGTATTACGCTATGACGTATGACTACATATTGCATCACTATATGACGAATAACGTCATATACTGTTACGTTATAACGTATAACGTTATATTGCATTACTATATGACGCAGAACGTTATGGAGCATTACGTTACAACGTGTAACGACATATTGCATTACTATGTGACGTATAACGTTATATACTATTGCTTTATATCCTATAACGTTATACTGCATCACTATATGACGTATAACGTTATATACTATTACGTTATAACGCATAACGCTATATTGCATCACAATGTGACGTATAGCGATATAGACTATTACGTTATAACGTATAACGTTACATTGCATCACTATATGACGCATAACGTCATATACTATTACATTATAACGTATAACGTTATAGTGTATTACGCCATAACGTATGACTACATATTGTATCACTATATGACGAATAACATCATATACAGTTACTTTATAACGCATAACGTTATATTGCATTACAATATCACGTATAACGTTATATTGCACCACTATATGATGTATAACGTTATATACTATTGCGTTATAACCTGTAACGTTATACTGCATCAGTATATGACGTATAACGTTATTGAGCATTACGCTATAAAGTGTGACTACATATTTCATCACTATGTGACGTATAACGTTATATACTCTTACGTTATACGGTATAACGTTATATTGCATCACTATATCACGCATAACGTCATATAATATTACATTATATCGTATAACGTTATAGAGTATTACGCCATAACGTATGACTACATATTGCATCACTATACGACGAATAACGTCATATACTGTTACGTTGTAACGTATAACGTTATAGTGTATTACGCCATAACGTATGACTACATATTGCATCACTATATGACGAATAACGTCATATACTGTTACGTTATAACGTATAACGTTATATTGCATTACTATAGGACGCATAACGTTATGGAGCGTTACGTTACAACGTATAACGACATATTGCATTACTATGTGACGTATACGGTTACATACTATTACGTTATAATGCATGACGTTATATTGCATCACTATATGACGTGTAACGTTATATACTATTACGCTATAACGGATAACGATATATTGCATCACTATGTGACGTATAACGTTATATACTATTACGTTATAACGCATAACGATATATTGCACCACTATATCACTTATAACGTTATATTGCACCACTATATGACGAATAACGTCATATACTATTACGTTATAACGCATAACGTTATATTGCATCACTATATCACTTATAACGTTATATTGCATCGCTATATCACTTATAACTTTATATTGTATCACTATATGACGCATAACGTCATATACTATTACATTATAACGTATAACGTCATAGAGTATTACGCTATAACGTATGACTACATATTGCATCACTATATGATGAATAACGTCATATACTGTTACGTTATAACGTATAACGTTATATTGCATTACTATATGACGTATAACGTTATGGAGCATTACGTTACAACGTATAACGACATATTGCATTACTATGTGACGTATAACGTTATATACTATTGCGTTATATCCTATAACGTTATACCGCATCACTATATGACGTATAACGTTATATACTATTACGTTATAACCTATAACGTTGTACTGCATCACTATATGACGTACAACGTCATATACTGTTATAACGTATAACATTATGTTGCATTACTATATGACGTATAACGTTATGGAGTATTACGTTACAACCTATAACGTTATACTGCGTCACTATATGACGTATAACGATGTATTTTATTACGTTATAAGATATAACGATATATTGCATCACTATATGAAGTATAACCTTATATAGTATTACGTTATAAGGTATAACGTTATATTGTATCACTATATCACTTATAACGTTATAATGCATCACTATATGATGTATAACGTTTATACTATTACGTTATAATTTATAACGTTATATTGCATCACTATATCACTTATAACGTTATCTTGCACCACTATATGACGTATAACGTCATATACTATTACGTTATATCCTATAACGTTGTACTGCATCACTATATGACGTATAACGTTATATACTATTACGTTATACGGTATAACGCTATATAGCATCACTATATTTCTTATAACGTTATATTGCATTACTATAGGACGCATAACGTTATGGAGCCTTACGTTACAACGTATAACGACATAGTGCATTACTATGTGACGTATACGGTTACATACTATTACATTATGACGCATAACGTTATATTGCATCACTATGTGACGTATAACGTTATATACTATTACGTTATAACGCATCACGATATATTGCATCACTATATCACTTATAACGTTATATTGCATCACTATATCACTTATAACGTTATATACTATTACGTTATACGGTATAACGTTATATACTATTACGTTATACGGTATAACGTTATATACTATTACGTTATACGGTATAACGTTATATACTATTACGTTATACGGTATAACGTTATATACTATTACGTTATACGGTATAACGTTATATACTATTACGTTATACGGTATGACGTTATATACCATCACTATATCACTTATGACGATATACTCCATCACTATATGAAGTATATCGTTATATACTAGTACGTTATAACGTATAACGTTATATTGCATCACTATATCACGCATAACGTCATATACTATTACATTATAACGAATAACGTAATGGAGTATTACGCTATGACGTATGACTACATATTGCATCACTATATGACGAATAACGTCATATACTGTTACGTTATAACGTATAACGTTATATTGCATTACTATATGACGCATAACGTTATGGAGCATTACATTACAACGTGTAACGACATATTGCATTACTATGTGACGTATAACGTTATATACTATTGCGATATAACCTATAACGTTATACTGCATCACTATATGACGTATAACGTTATATACTATAACGTTATAACGGATAACGATATATTTCATCACTATGTGACGTATAACGTTATATACTATTATGTTATTACCTATAACGTTATACTGCATCACTAATTGACATATAACATCATATACTTTTATAACGTATAACGTTATATGGCATTTCTATATGACGTAGAACGTAATGGAGTATTACGTTACAACCTATAACGTTATACTGCGTCACTATATGACGTATAATGTTATATACTATTACGTTATAACCTATAACGTTGTACTGCATCACTATATGACGTATAACGTTATATACTATTACCTTATAAGGTATAACGTTATATTGCATCACTATATCACCTATAACGTTATATAGCATCCCTATATGACGTGTAACGTTATGGAGTATTACGTTTTAACGTATAACGTTATATTGCATTACTATATGACGTATAACGTTATGGAGTATTACGTTACAACGTATAACGATATATTGCATCACTATGTGACGTATAACGTTATATACTATTACGTTATTACCTATAACGTTATACTGCATCACTATATGACGTATGACGTTATATACTATTGCGTTATAAGATATGACAATATATAGCATCACTATATGAAGTATAACCTTATATACTATTACGCTATAAGGTATAACGATATATTGCGTCACTATAAGAAGTATAACCTTATATACTATTACGTTATAAGGTACAACGATATAGTGCACCACTATATGGCGTATAACGTCATATACTATTACGTTATAGCCTATAACGTTGTACTGTATCACTATATGACTTATAACGTCATATACTAGTACGTTATAACGTATAACGTTATATTGCATCACTATATCACGCATAACGTTATATTGCATCTCTATATGACGTATTACGTATTATTGAATCACTATATGACGTATAACGTTGATACTATTACGTTATAACTTATAACGTTATATTGCATCACTATATGAAGTATAACCTTACATACTATTACGTTATAACGCATAACGTTATATTGCATCACTATATCATGTATAACGTTACGGAGTATTACGGTATAACGTATAACGACATAATGCATTACTATGTGACGTATAACGTTATATACTATTACGTCATAAACTATAACGTTATACTGCATCACTATATGACGAATGACGATATAGATTATTACGTTATAACCTATAACGTTATACTGCATCACCATATGACGTATAACGTTATATACTACTACGTTATTGGGTATAACTATATACTCCATCACTATACGAAGTATAACGTTATATAATATTACGTTATAACGTATAACAATATATTCCACCACTATATGACGTATAACGATATAGACTATAACGTTATAACGCATAACGATATATTGCATCACTATATGATGTCTAACGTTATATACTATTACGCTATAACGTATAATGCTATATTGCATCACTATATGACGTATAACGTCATATACTGTTACGGTATAAGGTATAACTATATATTCCATCACTATGTGAAGTATAACGTTATATACCATTACGTTATAACATATAACGATGTACTGCATCACTATATGACGTATAACGTTATATACCATTACGTTATAAGGTATAACGTTATATTGCATCACTATATCACTTATAACGTTATATTGCATCACTATATGACGTATAACATTATATACTATTACGTTATAACGGATAACGATATATTTCATCACTATGTGACGTATAACGTTATATACAATTACGTTATAAGGTATAACGATATATTGCATCACTATATCACTTATAACGTTACATTGCACCACTATATGACGTATAACATTTATACTATTACTTTATAACTTATAACGTTATATTGCACCACCTTATGACGTATAACGTCATATACTATTACGTTATAACCTATGACGTTGTACTGCATCACTATATGACGTATAACGTTATATACTATTGCGTTATAATGCAAAACGTTATATTGCATCACTATATGACGTTTAACGTTATATACGATTACGTTATAACGCATAACGATATATTTCATCACTATGACGTTATATACTATTACGTTATGACCTATAACGTTATACTGCATCACTATATCACTTATAACGTTACATTGCACCACTATATGACGTATAACCTTTATACTATTACGTTATAACCTATAACGTTGTACTGCATCACTATATGACGTATAACGTTATATACTATTACGTTATAAGGTATAACGTTATATTGCATCACTATATCACTTATAACGTTATATTGCATGACTATATGACGCATAACGTCATATATTATTACATTATAACGTATAACGTTATAGAGTAGTACGGTATAACGTATGACTACATATTGCATCGCTATATGGCAAATAACGTCATATACTGTTACGTTATAACATATAACGTTATATTGCATTATTATATGACGTATAACGTTATGGAGCATTACGTTACAACGTATAACGATATATTGCATCACTATGTGACGTATAACATTATATACTATTACGTTATAACCTATAACGTTGTACTGCAACACTATATGACGTATAACGTTATATACTATTACGTTATAAGGTATAAAGTTATATTGCATCACTATATCACTTATAACGTTATATTGCATCACTATATGACGCAGAACGTCATATACTATTACATTGTAACGTACAACGTTATAGAGTAGTACGGTATAACGTATGACTACATACTGCATCGCTATATGGCAAATAACGTCATATACTGTTACGTTATAACGTATAACGTTATATTGCATTATTATATGACGTATAACGTTATGGAGCATTACGTTACAACGTATAACGATATATTGCATCACTATGTGACGTATAACGTTATATACTATTGCGTTATAACCTATAACGTTATACTTACCAATATATTTCACCACTATGTGACGTATGACCTTATATACTTTTACGTTATAAGGTATAACGATATATTGCATCACTATGTGACGTATAACGTTATATACTATTGCGTTATAATCAAAACGTTATATTGCATCACTATATGACGTTTAACGTTACATACGATTACGTTATAACGCATAACGATATATTTCATCACTATGACGTTATATACTATTACGTTATTACCTATAACGTTATACTGCATCACTATATCACTTATAACGTTACATTGCACCACTATATTACGTATAACCTTTATACTATTACGTTATAACTTATAACGTTATATTGCACCACCTTATGACGTATAACGTCATATACTATTACGTTATAACCTATATCGTTGTACTGCATCACTATATGACGTATAACGTTAAATACTATTACGTTATAAGGTATAACGTTATATTGCATCACTATATCACTTATAACGTTATATTGCATCACTATATGACGCATAACGTCATATACTATTACATTATAACGTACAACGTTATAGACTAGTACGGTATAACGTATGACTACATATTGCATCGCTATATGGCAAATAACGTCATATACTGTTACGCTATAACGTATAACGTTATATTGCATTATTATATGACGTATAACGTTATGGAGCATTACGTTACAACGTATAACGATATATTGCATCGCTATGTGACGTATAACGTTATATACTATTGCGTTATAACCTATAACGTTATACAGCATCACTATATGACGTAAAACGTCATATACTAATGCGTTTTAACGTATAACGATATATTGCATCACAACGTGACGTATAACGTTATATACTATTACGTATAATGCATAACGTTCTAATGCATCACTATATGACGTATAACGTTATATACAATTACGTTATAACGGATAACGATATATTTCATCACTATGTGAAGCATAAAGTTATATTCTATTACGTTATTACCTATAACGTTATACTGCATCACTATATCACTTATAACGTTACATTGCACCACTATATTACGTATAACCTTTATACTATTACGTTATAACTTATAACGATATATTGCACCACTATATGACGTATAACGTCATATAATATTACGTTATAACCAATAACGTTTTATTGCATCACCATATGAAATATAACGTTGTATACTAGTACGTCATAACGCATAACGTTATATTGCATCACTATATCACTTATAACGTTATATTGCATCACTATACGTCGCATGACGTCATGTACTATTACATTATAACGTATAACGTTATAGAGTATCACGCCATAACGTATGCCTACATATTGCATCACTATATGACGAACAACGTCATATATGGTTACGTTATAACGTATAACGTTATATTGCACTACTATAGGACGCATAACGTTATGGAGCATTACGTTACAACGTATAACGACATATTGCATTACTATGTGACGTATAACGTTACAAACTATTACGTTATAATGCATAATGTTATATTGCACCACTATATGACCTATAACGTTATATACTACTACGTTATAACGGATAACGATATATTTCATCACAATGTGTCTTATAACGTTATATACTATTACGTTATTACCTATAACGTTATACTGCATATATGATATATATAATGATATATATGACTGCATATATTATGATATTATGACTGCATATATGATATATATAATGTTATACTGCATATATGACGTATAACGTTATATACTATTGCGTTATAGGATATGACGATATATTGCATCACTATATGAAGTATAACCTTATATACTATTACGCTATAAGGTATAACGATATATTGCGTCACTATAAGAAGTATAACCTTATATACTATTACGTTATAAGGTACAACGATATATTGCACCACTATATGGCGTATAACGTCATATACTATTACGTTATAGCCTATAACGTTGTACTGTATCACTATATGACTTACAACGTTATATACTAGTACGTTATAACGTATAACGTTATATTGCATCACTATATCACGCATAACGTTATATTGCACCACCTTATGACGTATAACGTCATATACTATAACGTTATATCCTATAACGTTGTACTGCATCACTATATGGCGTATAACGTTATATACTATTACGTTATAAGGTATAACGTTATATCGCATCACTATATCACTTATAACGTTATACTGCATCACTATATGACGCATAACGTCATATACTATTACATTATAACGTATAACGTTATAGAGTATTACGCTATAACGTATGACTACATATTGCATCGCTGTATGGCAAATAACGTCATATACTGTTACGTTATAACGTATAACGTTATATTGCATTATTATATGACGTATAACGTTATGGAGCATTACGTTACAACGTATAACGATATATTGCATCACTATGTGACGTATAACGTTATATACAATTACGTTATAACGGATAACGATATATTTCATCACTATGTGAAGCATAAAGTTATATTCTATTACGTTATTACCTATAACGTTATACTGCATCACTATATGACGTATAACGTCATATACTTTTGTAACGTATAACGTTATATTACACTACTATATGACGTATAACGTTATGGAGTATTACGTAACAACCTATAACGTTATACTGCGTCACTATATGACGAATAAGGTTATATACTATTACGTTATAACCTATAACGTTGTACTGCAACACTATATGACGTATAACGTTATATACTATTACGTTATAAGGTATAACGTTATATTGCGTCACTATATCACTTATAACGTTATATTGCACCACCTTATGACGTATAACGTCATATACTATTACGTTATATCCTATAACGTTGTACTGCATCACTATATGACGTATAACGTTATATACTATTACGTTATATCGCATAACGTTATATTGCATCACTATATCACTTATAACGTTATATTGCACCACTATATGACGTATAACGTCATATACTATAACGTTATAACCTATGACGTTGTACTGCATCACTATATGGCGTATAACGTTATATACTATTACGTTATAAGGTATAACGTTATATCGCATCACGATATCACTTATAACGTTATACTGCATCACTATATGACGCATAACGTCATATACTATTACATTATTACGTATAACGTTATAGAGTATTACGCTATAGCGTATGACTACATATTGCATCGCTATATGGCAAATAACGTCATATACTGTTACGTTATAACGTATAACGTTATATTGCATTATTATATGACGTATAACGTTATGGAGCATTACGTTACAACGTATAACGATATATTGCATCACTATGTGACGTATAACGTTATATACTATTGCGTTATAACCTATAACGTTATACAGCATCACTATATGACGTAAAACGTCATACACTAATGCGTTTTAACGTATAACGATATATTGCATCACACCGTGACGTATAACGTTATATACTATTACGTATAATGCATAACGTTCTAATGCATCACTATATGACGTATATCGTTATATACAATTACGTTATAACGGATAACGATATATTTCATCACTATGTGAAGCATAAAGTTATATTCTATTACGTTATTACCTATAACGTTATACTGCGTCACTATATGACGTATATCGTTATATACTATTACGTTATAAGGTATATCGATATATTGCATCACTATGTGTAGTATAACCTTATATACTCTTACGTTATATGGTATAACGATTTATTGCATCACTATATGAAGAAAAACCTTATATACTATTACGTTATAAGGTATAACGATATATTGCACCACTATATGACGTATAACGTCATATAATATTACGTTATAACCAATAACGTTTTATTGCATCACCATATGAAATATAACGTTATATACTAGTAAGTCATAACGCATAACGTTATATTGCATCACTATATCACTTATAACGTTATATTGCATCACTATACGTCGCATAACGTCATGTACTATTACATTATAACGTATAACGTTATAGAGTATCACGCCATAACGTATGCCTACATATTGCATCACTATATGACGAACAACGTCATATATGGTTACGTTATAACGTATAACGTTATATTGCACTACTATAGGACGCATAACGTTATGGAGCATTACGTTACAACGTATAACGACATATTGCATTACTATGTGACGTATAACGTTACAAACTATTACGTTATAATGCATAATGTTATATTGCACCACTATATGACCTATAACGTTATATACTACTACGTTATAACGGATAACGATATATTTCATCACTATGAGTCTTATAACGTTATATACTATTACGTTATTACCTATAACGTTATACTGCATCACTATATGACGTATAACGTTATATACTACTACGTTATTGGGTATAACTATATACTCCATCACTATACGAAGTATAACGTTATATAATATTACGTTATAACGTATAACAATATATTCCACCACTATATGACGTATAACGATATAGACTATTACGTTATAACGTATAACGATATATTGCATCACTATATGATGTCTAACGTTATATACTATTACGCTATAACGTATAATGCTATATTGCATCACTATATGACGTATAACGTCATATACTGTTACGGTATAAGGTATAACTATATATTCCATCACTATGTGAAGTATAACGTTATATAGTATTACGTTATAACCTATAACGTTGTACTGCATCACTATATGACGTATAATGTTATATACTATTACGTTATAATTTAAAATGTTATATTGCACCACTATATCACTTATAACGTTATATTGTATCACTATATGACGCATAACGTCATATACTGTTATAACATATAACGATATATTGCATTACTATAGGACGCATAACGTTATGTAGCGTTACGTTACAACGTATAACGATATATTTCACCACTATGTGACGTATAACGTTGTATACTATTACGTTATAACCTATAACGATGTACTGCATCACTATATGACGTACCACGTCTTATACTATTACGCTATAACCTATAACGTTGTACTGCATCACTATATGACTTATAACGTTATATACTCTTACGTTATAAGGTATAACGATATATTGCATTACTATATGAAGTATAACCTTATATAATATTACGTTATAAGGTATAACGATACATTGCACCACTATATGACGTATAACATTTATACTATTACGTTATAACTTATAACGTTATATTGCACCACCTTATGACGTATAACGTCATATACTATTACGTTATAACCTATAACGTTGTACTGCATCACTATATGACGTATAACGTTATATACTATTACGTTATAAGGTATAACGTTATATTGCATCACTATATCACTTATAACGTTATATTGCATCACTATATGACGCATAACGTCATATATTATTACATTATAACGTATAACGTTATAGAGTAGTACGGTATAACGTATGACTACATATTGCATCGCTATATGGCAAATAACGTCATATACTGTTACGTTATAACATATAACGTTATATTGCATTATTATATGACGTATAACGTTATGGAGCATTACGTTACAACGTATAACGATATATTGCATCACTATGTGACGTATAACGTTATATACTATTACGTTATAACCTATAACGTTGTACTGCAACACTATATGACGTATAACGTTATATACTATTACGTTATAAGGTATAAAGTTATATTGCATCACTATATCACTTATAACGTTATATTGCATCACTATATGACGTATAACGTTATGGAGTATTACGTTACAACGTATAACGATATATTGCACTACTATGTGACGTATAGCGTTATATACTATTACGTATAATGCATAACGTTCTATTGCATCACTATATGACGCATAACGTAATATATTATTACGTTATAAAGCATAACGTTATATTGCGTCACTAAGGAACTTATAACGTTATATTGCACCACTATATGACGAATAACGTCATATACTGTTACGTTATAAGATATAACGTTAGATTGCATTACTATATGACGTATAACGTTATGGAGCATTACGTTACAACGTATAACGACATATTGCATTACTATTTGAAGTATAACGTTATATACTATTACGTTCTTACCAATAACGTTATACTTACCAATATACTGCACCACTATGTGACGTATGACCTTATATACTTTTACGTTATAAGGTATAACGATATATTGCATCACTATGTGACGTATAACGTTATATACTATTGCGTTATAATGCAAAACGTTATATTGCATCACTATATGACGTTTAACGTTATATACGATTACGTTATAACGCATAACGATATATTTCATCACTATGACGTTATATACTATTACGTTATTACCTATAACGTTATACTGCATCACTATATCACTTATAACGTTACATTGCACCACTATATGACGTATAACCTTTATAATATTACGTTATAACTTATAACGTTATATTGCACCACCTTATGACGTATAACGTCATATACTATTACGTTATAACCTATAACGTTGTACTGCATCACTATATGACGCATAACGTTATATGCTATTACGTTATAAGGTATAACGTTATATTGCATCACTATATCACTTATAACGTTATATTGCATCACTATATGACGCATAACGTCATATACTATTACATTATAACGTATAACGTTATAGAGTAGTACGATATAACGTATGACTACATATTGCATCGCTATATGGCAAATAACGTCATATACTGTTACGTTTTAAAGTATAACGTTATATTGCATTATTATATGACGTATAAGGTTATGGAGCATTACGTTACAACGTATAACGATATATTGCATCACTATGTGACGTATAACGTTATATACTATTGCGTTATAACCTATAACGTTATACAGCATCACTATATGACGTAAAACGTCATATACTAATGCGTTTTAACGTATAACGATATATTGCATCACTACGTGACGTATAACGTTATATACTATTACGTATAGTGCATAACGTTCTAATGCATCACTATATGACGTATAACGTTATATACAATTACGTTATAACGGATAACGATATATTTCATCACTATGTGAAGCATAAAGTTATATTCTATTACGTTATTACCTATAACGTTATACTGCATCACTAGATGACGTATAACGTCATATACTTTTATAACGTATAACGTTATATTACACTACTATATGACGTATAACGTTATGGAGTATTACGTTACAACCTATAACGTTATACTGCGTCACTATATGACGTATAACGTTATATACTATTACGTTATAACGCATAACGTTATATTGCATCACTATATCACTTATAACGTTACATTGCACCACTGTATGACGTATAACGTCATATACTATAACGTTATAACCTATAACGTTGTACTGCATCACTATATGGCGTATAACGTTATATACTATTACGTTATATGGTATAACGTTATATCGCATCACTATATCACTTATAACGTTATACTGCATCACTATATGACGCATAACGTCATATACTATTACATTATAACGTATAACATTATAGAGTATTACGCTATAACGTATGACTACATATTGCATCGCTATTTGACAAATAACGCCATATACTGTTACGTAATAACGTACAACGTTATATTGCAGTACCATATGACGTATAACGTTGTGGAGCATTACGTTACAATGTATAACGACAAATTGCATTACTATGTGACGTATCACGTTATATGCTATTGCGTTATAACCTATAACGTTATACAGCATCACTATATGACGTATAACGTCATATACTAATGCGTTTTAACGTATAACGATATATTGCATCACTATATGACGTATAACGTTATATACAATTACGTTATAACGGATAACGATATATTTCATCACTATGTGAAGCATAAAGTTATATTCTATTACGTTATTACCTATAACGTTATACTGCATCACTAGATGACGTATAACGTCATATACTTTTATAACGTATAACGTTATATTACACTACTATATGACGTATAACGTTATGGAGTATTACGTTACAACCTATAACGTTATACTGCGTCACTATATGACGAATAACGTTATATACTATTACGTTAGAAGGTATAACGATATATTATATCACTATATGAAGTATAACCTTATATACTATTACGTTATTAGGTATAACGATATATTGCACCACTATGTGACGGATGACGTCATGTACTGTTACGTTATAACGTATAACGTTAGATTGCATTACTATATGACGTATAACGTTATGGAGTATTACGTTATAACCTATAACGTTGTACTGCATCACTATATGACGTATAACGTTATATACTATTACGTTATAAGGTATAACGTTATACTGCATCACTATGTCACTTATAACGTTACATTGCACCACTAAATTACGTATAACCTTTATACTATTACGTTATAACTTATAACGTTATATTGCACCACCTTATGACGTATAACGTCATATACTATTACGTTATAACCTATAACGTTGTACTGCACCACTATATGACGTATAAAGTTATATACTATTACGTTATAAGGTATAACGTTATATTGCATCACTATATCACTTATAACGTTATACAGCATCCCTATATGACGTATAACGTTATGAACTATTACGTTATAACGTATAGCGTTATAGAGTATTACCTTATATCGTATAACGATTTATACTATTACGTTATAACGCATAACGTTATATTGCATCACTATATCACTTATAACGTTATATTGCATCACTATATCACATATAACGTTATATTGCATCACTATATGAATTATATCGTTATATACTAGTACGTTATAGCGCATAACGTTATATTGCATCACTATATCACTTATAACGTCATATTGCATCACTAAATCACTTATAACGTTATATTGCATTACTATATGACGTATAACGTAATGTAGTATTGCGTTATAAGGTATAACTATATATTCCATCACTATGTGAAGTATAACGTTATATACTATTACGTTATTCCTATAACGTTATACTGGATCACTATATGACGTATAAAGTTATGAAATATTACGTTATAACGTATAACGTTATAGAGTATTACGTTACAACGTATAACGACTTATACTATTACGTTATAACGCACAACGTTATATTGCATCATTATATCACTCATAACTTTATATTTCATCACTATATGACGTATAACGTCATATTCTGTTACGTTATAACGTATAACGTTATATTGCATCACTATATGAAGTATAACGTTATGAAGTATTACGATTTAACGTATAACGACATATTACATTACCATGTGACGTATAACGTTATATACTATTACGTTATAACGTATATCGTTATATTGCATCACTGTATGACGAATAACGTTATATGCTATTACGTTATAAGGTATAAAGATATATTGCATCACTATGTGAAGTATGACGTTATATAGCATACCTATATGACGTATAACGTTATGAACTATTACGTTATAACGTATAACGTTATAGGGTATTACGATATAACGTATGACGATTTATACTATTACGTTATAACGCATAACGTTAAACTGCATCACTATATAACGTATAACGTTATATTGCATTACTATATGACGTATAACGTTATGGAGTATTACGTTATAAGGTATAACTATATATTCCATCACTATGTGAAGTATAACGTTATATACTATCACCTTATTCCTATAACGTTCTACTGGATCACTATATGACGTATAAAGTTATGAACTATTACGTTATAACGTATAACGTTATAGAGTATTACGTTACAACGTATAGCGACTTATACTATTACGTTATAACGCACAACGTTATATTGCATCATTATATCACTTATAACTTTATATTTCATCACTATATGACGTATAACGTCATATTCTGTTACGTTATAACGTATAACATTATATTGCTTCACTATATCACTTATAATGTTATAATGCATTACTATATGACGTATAACGTTATGGAGTATTACGTTACAAGGTATAACTATATATTCCATCACTATGTGACGTATAACGTTATATACTATTACGTTATATCCTATAACGTTATACTGGACCACTATATGACGTATAACGCTATATACTATTACGTTATAAAGTATAACGATATATTGCATCACTATATGAAGTATAACCTTTTATACTATTACGTTATAACGGATAACGTTATATTGCATCATTGTACGACGTATAACGTTATATACTATTACATTATAACGTATAGCGTTATAGAGTATTACCTCATATCGTATAACGATTTATACTATTACGTTATAAGGTATAACGGTATATAGCATCACTATAAGAAGTATAACGTTATATACATGTAAGTTATAACGCATAACGTTATATTGCATCACTATATCACTTATAACGTTATATTGCATCACTATATGACGTATAACGTCACATTCTGTTACGTTATAACGTATAACGTTATATTGCATCACTACGTGACGTATAACGTTATGGAGTATTACGTTATAAGGTATAACTAAATATTCCATCACTATGTGACGTATAACGTTATATACTATTACGTTATATCCTATAATGTTATACTGGACCACTATATGAAGTTTAACCTTATATAGTATTACGTTATATCGCATAACGTTTTATTGCATCACCGTATCACTTATAACGTTATACTGCATCACTATATGACGTATAACGTTACATACTATTACGTTATAAGGTATAACGTTATATTGCATCACTATGTCACGTCCCGCGTTCCGCACGTGACGCCACGAACCAATAACTTATGAATAATTAAACACGACCAATAATAATAAATTAACTAATAACTAACCAATCAAAATAAAAAGAATTATACGACAGACAATCAAAATGAAATAAATGAATCAATAAGAAGAAACACTACAACCAATCAGCAATGGCATATAAAATACAAATAAAATGAAATAATTAAATGAACCAATAAATAAAACAAGCCGCGATTCAAATGTATGAGATTTCTCTGCGAAAACACATGTATATACACACACGTGTATGCATATCTGTGTGTGTGACCTACTTCGTGAATCTGAATAATTGGTAATCTAATAAAATATAAAAGAAATAAAATATACTACACTACACCAGCATTCTAATAAAAGTGAAAATTGTATACAAGATTACTCTGCGACACACACATATATAGATATACACATGCGTACGCGTATCTTTGGGAAAAATTCATAATATATATATATATATATATGTATGTATACGTTATTAAACTATTAAAACGCAAAGAAATAAATATATAGATTTACATTTCTACAAACCTAGAGAATTATATACGAAATCCACATTATGGAATATTCAACCAATTAACGATCCGAGAAACAATGAGAATAACAATACGCGCACATATACATATGCATATATATATTTTACATAATGGAAAATTACATTGTGAAATGTATATATATATATACACATATTATTATATCGAACAACTACTCATCTAATATACAAAACCACCTTGTAAAAATTACATTACTGAACATTCAACTAAACCAACTGAAGATTTAGTATAATAATATATAATAATATAATAATATATATATATACATAGATATGTGAAATAGCGTTGTATATAACCGGAAACAATACAAATGTCACACGACTTCTTCAACAACTTCGACTCTTCGTTCCTGCCGACAACACCTCACACGATGACTGCGTCTTCTAGGGCCACTTACGGATTCTTTACAATTCTTCTTCTTCTTGCACTGAAATATCATATGCAGTGAATAAAACACGAAAGAAGCAGGATGAACTAAATAAAAGAAATCATAACAAGATACACACCGAGACAATCCGCATGGGAACCTCTGACAAAGTATCTATCATTAAATGCATAATAATCAAGATGCACAAACCTCATCTGGAAGTCGACACCACTCACAGCGTGCCAATGCAAGGGAGGAAAACGAATGAAATTGTATTTCGTGAAGACGTTTCACCACTTTCCATAGATCAGAAACTGGAGTTACACAACTAATAACCTAATAACAAGAAGGTAATATAAAATATACACGATTTAATATATAGCAAATATGGACATATAAATCTACAAGGAGCAAAATATATCTCATATTGTCAAATAAAACCAAATTGTCAAAAGATCATCAGGACACGACGCCAACGAAGGTGCCACTGTGCCTATTTGGATGGAAAACCGCCACTTCAGCATCATCCCTCGCACATATTCACACACGCACGTCGATCACGTCATCTCGTACCATTCACATATCTTCTTCCTCTTGCGCTAAAACAAATTCACAAGTTTAAGGAAACAAACAACATGCGAAACGAGATAGAATACTAAAAACACATACTCATACAGTTCGCACAGGCGCGGACGCTTTTGTGTCCATCACTCAACATAACCTGTAATCATCAAAATCCACGTTCTCTCATGGAAACTCTAAAAACCTGCAGCATTGCGATTCCCACCGGAACGAACTGTCACGTGACTGTCATCCCATTGGGGATGTCATTATAAAAAGCGTAGCGACACAATTTAAATCAGAGTAATTGTTAGCGGGTCAGTTGAATAAAGGAATGGAAGAGAGTAATTGTTAGCGTTCGGGAGAATTTAGCGAAAAATAAAGAAGAGTCAGATTAATTGTTAGCGTTAGCGTTAGCGATTAATTGTTAGTGGTTCAGTTAGAACAATCAGAGTAATTGTGAAAAGAGAGTAACTGCCATTAGTTGGTTCAGTTAGAATATAGTCAGAGAAATTGTTAGCGTTCGGGAGAATTTAGCGAAAAATAAAGAAGAGTCAGATTAATTGTTAGCGTTAGCGTTAGCGATTAATTGTTAGTGGTTCAGTTAGAACAATCAGAGTAATTGTGAAAAGAGAGTAACTGCCATTAGTTGGTTCAGTTAGAATATAGTCAGAGAAATTGTTAGCGTTCGGGAGAATTTAACGAAATTAAAGAAGAGTAATTCAGTTAGAATAAAGAAATAGGATAGAGCAATTGTGATTAGTTGGTTCAGGAGAATTTAGCGAAAATAAGGAGAGTAATTGTTAGTTGTTCAATTGAATTTGAGTGAGTCTGATTTAAGTTGAGTTGATTTAAGAGAATTCGTTCAGTTGATTTAATTAGAATTTAAGTTAGGATTAGAGAATAATTGTTCGTTCCAGTTTGAGTTTAAGAATTACGAGATATAAATGTTATTAGTCAGTTCGAATTATAAAATAATTGTTATTAGTCAGTTAGAATCAAAACAATAGTTGGCTCAAGTTTTTGTGTTAGAATTTCGAATTGTTAAACACGTCCGGACACACTGTTGTTTACACTGTTCAAATTAAATAAAGATTAAAACGAAAAATTATAGAAGTGTCGATCTTTGTAAAACCGGAATCACCCCAGCGGCCTGCACGTTCATCAGGGGAGACCAACGTCAGGTGAGTTAACTTTAATTATTATTAATAACTAATAATTAAAATAATAAATAATATCAATGATTAGTATAATTCGTCATTAATTCCGCCTGTAATAATTATTTATAATATAATTGTTTATTCCAAACAATCCTCTCCCGTGCTAGTATTCCTGCGCATAGCAGGTTAGCCGAAACGTGGAGATTGTTGACCAGTGGCCTAAACTCCGATCAACGCTACATAATCTAACAAGAAATATCTAATTGAAACAGTACTTAGACTGTTTCTGGTGGCAGCGACTACTACATTGTTTAAAATTTCAAAATTTGGATAGCGAAACGTAACAACTATATCACTTGTAACGTTATATAGCATCCCTATATGACGTATAACGTTATGAACTATTACGTTATAACGTATAGCGTTATAGAGTATTACCTTATACCGTATAACGATTTATACTATTACGTTATAACGCATATCGTTAGATTGCATCACTATATCACTTATAACGTTATATTGCATCACTGTATCACTTATACCGTTATACTGTATCACTATATCACTTATAACGTTATACTACATCACTATATGACATATAACTTTATGGAGCAGTACGTTACAACGTATAACGACATATTGCATTACTTTGTGACGTATAACGTTATATACTATTATGTTATAACCTATAACGTTATACTGCATCACCATGTGACGTATAACGTTATATACTATTACGTTCTTACCAATAACGTTATACTGCACCACTATGTGACGTATGACGTTATATACTTTTACGTTATAAGGTATAACGATATATTGCATCACTATGTGACATATAACGTTATATACTATTGCGTTATAATGCAAAACGTTACATTGCATCACTATATGACGTTTAGCGTTATATACGATTACGTTATAACGGATAACGATATATTTCATCACTATGTGACGTATAACGTTATATACTATTACGTTATTACATATAACGTTATACTGCATCACTATATCACTTATAACGTTATATTGCATCACTATATGATGTATAGCGTTTATACTATTACGTTATAACTTATAACGTTATATTGCATCACTATATGACGTATAACGTTATGGAGCATTACTTTACAACGTATAACGATATATTGCATTACTATGTGACGTATAACGTTATATACTATCACGTTATAACCTATAACGTTATACTGCATCACCATGTGACGTATAACGTTATATACTATTACGTTCTTGCCAATAACGTTATACTGCACCACTATGTGACGTATGACGTTATATACTTTTACGTTATAAGGTATAACGATATATTGCATCACTATGTGACATATAACGTTATATACTATTGCGTTATAATGCAAAACGTTACATTGCATCACTATATGACGTTTAGCGTTATATACGATTACGTTATAACGGATAACGATATATTTCATCACTATGTGACGTATAACGTTATATACTATTACGTTATTACATATAACGTTATAATGCATCACTATATCACTTATAACGTTATATTGCATCACTATATGATGTATAGCGTTTATACTATTACGTTATAACTTATAACGTTATATTGCATCACTATATGACGTATAACGTTATGGAGCATTACTTTACAACGTATAACGATATATTGCATTACTATGTGACGTATAACGTTATATACTATTACGGTATTACATATAACGTTATACTGCATCACTATATCACTTATAACGTTATATTGCATCACTATATGATGTATAGCGTTTATACTATTACGTTATAACTTATAACGTTATACTGCATCACTATATGACGTATAACGTTATATACTATTTCGTTAGAAGGTATAACGTTATATTGCATCACTATATCACTTATAACGTTATATTGCATCACTATATGACGTATAACGTTATGGAATATCACGTTACAACGTATAACGATATATTGCATCACTATATTACGTATAACGTCATATACTATAACGTTATAAGCTATAACGTTGTACTGCATCACCATATGGCGTATAACGTTATATACTATGACGTTATAAGGCATAACGTTATATTGCATCACTATATCACTTATAACGTTATATTGCATTACTATATGACGCATAACATTATGGTGCATTACGTTACAACGTATAACGACATATTGCATTACTATGTGACGTGAAACGTTATATACTATTGCGATATAACCTATAACGTTAAACTGCATCACTATATGACGTATAACGTTACATGCTATTACGTTATAACGGATAACGATATATTTCATCACTATGTGACATATAACGTTATATACTATTACGTTATTACCTATAACATTATACTGAATCACTAATTGACGTATAACATCATATACTTTTATAACGTATAACGTTATATTGCATTTCTATATGGCGTATAACGTAATGGAGTATTACGTTACAACCTATAACGTTATACTGCATCACTATATGACGTATAACGTTATATACTATTACGTTATAACGGATATCGATATATTTCATCTCTATGTGACGTATAACGATATATACTATTACGTTATAACGGATAACGATATGTTACTTCACTATGTGACGTATAACGTTATATACTATTACGTTATTACCTATAACGTTATACTGCATCACTATATGACGTATAACGTCATATACTATTACGTTATAACCTATAACGTTGTACCGCATCACTACATGACTTATAACGTTATATACTATTACGTTATAAGATATAACGTTATATTGCAACACTATATCACTTATAACGTTATATACTAGTACGTTATAACGCATAACGTTATATTGCATCACTATATCACTTATAACGTTATATTGCATCACTATATGAAGTATAACGTTATATACTAGTACGATATAACGCATAACGTTATATTGCATCACTATATCACTTATAACGTTATATTGCATCACTATGTGATGTATAACCTTATATACTATTACGTTATAACGCATATCGTTATATTGCATCACTATATCACTTATAACGTTATATTGCATCACTATGTGACGTATAACGTTATATACTATTACGTTATAATGCATAATGTTATATTGCACCACTATATGACCTATAACGTTATATACTACTACGTTATAACGGATAACGATATATTTCATCACTATGTGTCTTATAACGTTATATACTATTACGTTATTACCTATAACGTTATACTGCATCACTATATGACGTATAACGTTATATACTATTGCGTTATAAGATATGACGATATATTGCATCACTATATGAAGTATAACCTTATATACTATTACGCTATAAGGTATAACGATATATTGCGTCACTATAAGAAGTATAACGTTATATACTATTACGTTATAAGGTACAACGATATATTGCACCACTATATGGCGTATAACGTCATATACTATTACGTTATAGCCTATAACGTTGTACTGTATCACTATATGACTTATAACGTTATATACTAGTACGTTATAACGTATAACGTTATATTGCATCACTATATCACGCATAACGTTATATTGCATCTCTATATGACGTATAACGTTACGGAGTATTACGGTATAACGTATAACGACATAATGCATTACTATGTGACGTATAGCGTTATATACTATTACGTCATAAACTATAACGTTATACTGCATCACTATATGACGTATAACGATATAGACTATTACGTTATAACCTATAACGTTATACTGCATCACTATATGACGTATAACGTTATATACTACTACGTTATTAGGTATAACTATATACTCCATCACTATGTGAAGTATAACGTTATATAATATTACGTTATAACGTATAACAATATATTCCACCACTATATGACGTATAACGATATAGACTATTACGTTGTAACGTATAACGATATATTGCATCACTATAAGACGTATAACGTCATATACCGTTACGTTATA